>NW_024754249.1:915000-1225000 GCF_018991925.1 Homarus americanus | reverse complement strand
TATTGTTGCCCTGCTGTTCTGATAGAATGCTTTTACTGCAATTAATAGCCTTCCTCCCTCCCAATACAGTACACTTGTAATACCTCCTGCAATGCTTTTCTGTTCATTCTATCATACGCTTTTCCAAATCTACTATAAATCATAAAAACCATCTGTAAGTATAAAAAACAACAAAAACTTATTCAAACCAAGAAAGAAGGCATAGATTAAAAAAAACAAACAAAAAATGGGTTTTTTGTTTGGTTTAAACCATTGGTTTAAATTGGCCAACCCTGTAGTGGTGTTACACCTTGCAAGTCCATTATGAGGGCCCACATGCCATACATTATATATTCTAAAGTCTTTATGTCCATCACCAGCAAAAATTTGAAAATCTACATGCGAAGTATTAACATGGATACAAAAAATTTATGAGTCTGCATGTTTGTTTAAAATTTTACTTAAGCAAGGCAACAGTTACCTTTCAAACACACTCCTCCAGCATATCTACAAAACTCTGTTGCACGGCACTCAGAAAGGTCAACCAGAGACCTTATAATATCGCTCACCAATCATACCGCCATGTTTCCCCAGCTCCTTGTAAATGAGGTACATGGAAACAGAACCTAGACAAGTGAAAAGTTTTAGGGTAATTTTCTTCACAAAATGTGGCTCAGTCGTGTCAATAAAAAGAATTATTATTTTTTAAATTAGTTGCACAAAAATGGGGAACTGAATCCTGAAATCCATTATCATAATATGAGGTGAATGAATGTCTCATGATTATTAAAGCTTGCTGAATTCCATGACAGAGCTGTCTTGTTACATTTTGGAATTAGTAGTTTTTATTGAAACAGTCTTTTTCTAACCATACCTGGATCATTTAATTCTACATGAACATTGCATGCCTGTCTGGGTCCTTCATTCAGTAACAAATTTTGTCAATTACACTTAACAGAACATTCTTTATTTTGGCCCAGCATTTTGTTACACTATCCCCATACACTGTTACTGGCAGATTCCACTTTCCTTAACTCGGCATAAAGTGCTTCCCTTACATGCAGTATGTTCCATTTCCATGCTCTCCTTTTCAGAACACATATCTCCTTCCTTTCTTCGACTCTTTTAAGCAACATCTGCTGCAAGACATATTCTATCCCTGCTATTTCCTCTGTATCCCTAAAAAGCTTCTTAAACAACCTGTTTCAAACAACCATATTCAGTGTACTGTGTACTATTATCCCCAAACTCAAGTATTCTTTCTTCTTCCATATACCTTTTACCAAAGTTGTTTCCACCATGGACACCTTCATAACCCAGCATGGCCATTTAGGTTACTGTCCAGTGTTACATTTTACCCTTCAGCTCACTCTGACACTACAAGCATCAACTCACCCCACAACTTATCCTTCTCTTCCACACTTAGCCTAACTTGGGGGTTTATGCAGATATAACATTCATCAGACACTTGCTAACCAATAGCCTCAAAACCATAATTCTCACATTCATTCTTTTCACCTCAAGAACCTTCTCCACCCACTTTTCAACAATCAAGATCCCTTCACCATCTATCCCTTTCTGAACTATCTTTATATCTGGTTTCTTGAACACAGTAGACATCAAGCTTTCTATGGTTCAACGACTTCAGAATATCACCCGCTCTTCCTCACAAAATACATGTACTGTACAGTTGCAGAAATGTTTTCCTACACCTCCTGTGGTAACCTGTGTCTCCAAACGGCCGACCTATATAACCTAAAGAAAACCTCTCCACCAATCCCTTCCCTCGTTACATGACCAATACCCATTCATTCATAAATACTGATACTTCTTCTGCGACGGTGCTGTTTGGAGGCCCAGGTTACCACAGGGGGCATAGAAATACATTTCCACAACTGTACCAACATTCAGATTTCCAGCTTTAAACCCAACCAAATCAGGTTCCATTACTTTGATCACATGCAGTTTCCTATGATATTCACTTGTGTAGTGCATAGGTGATTTTGTTTGGTGGATTTATACTGGTTCTACGGTTGTTAAGTCATACTTGGTACAGTTGGGTAACAATCAGAACCCCCCCACACAGCAAAACAAGGTACTGGTGCAAGTGTGAATCTGATGCCATAGCAAAAGCAGTCCAGTGGCCTTAGGGTGACTCACCACAACCACCTTCAAGGGCACCTTTCCATGTGCGGCACTAAAGCTGGCCGCAGTATTATGTGCTTGATGTTGGAGCAGCCTCTTGGGGTGCTAACCCTGAGTTTAGGCTTCTGTACTGTCAAACAGAAGCACCAACCTATGAAACACTTGCTTGGCATCCTCTGTACAATCAGTGTGCCAGCCCAAAAATTGCAGCACGAATCAGGGGAAGTACACAGCTCTGGTGGCCCAGTTGCCATCAGGTATATTGGACCAAAGTTTTATGGCTGGATGCTTTTTCTATTGCCAACCCACAGAGTGTAAACACCTGGTAAGGCAGAGTCACAACTCCTGAGGTAATCAAAGACCCATTGCGAAAACAGCCAAAAGTGAAAACACAATTTCATGACAATATTCCAACAATGATTTTACAGCTCGACTTCATATTTATATCCAAACTTCAAGTAGCATGGATATCTAAGTTCATTCTTGCATGAAGGAGAACTTCTATTTTATCATCTCCCAATTCTTTTTTCCACCATGTCAATACAACAATGAACTCATCTTTGGTCACATTTGGGAGAAAATTTTCAATGAAATCGAACATTGGTAATGCTGATACTGCATTTAGTCCCAGGTGTTTTTGCAAATACAAAATGTAAATGTAATTTGTGTATTTCTTATTTGATGTTTTTCTTCATTACTGATTAAGTATTAAATTTTTTACCAACTCTATAAGTATATCATCATCATTGAGCAATAATATTTTAGGAACACTACATTTTACTTTTCTTAATTGCATATATTTTACACCAGGATCCTCAACCAGTAGGATCAGTATTTTAATTTTAATAAACCAAAACATTGAAATGATACAGGGGTTCTTGAAGTGTAGCTGGGGCACTGTGATGGAAGCAGTGTACAAGAATACCTCGCTATTCGCAACCCTGCTTATACGCAATTGATATCTTAACACCCTTACTCGAGATTCGCAAAGCATATCCCACTTATTCGTATATGAAAAATTATGATATCCTCCAGTAATATTTCAAACCAGTCTTCCGTGCATAGTGAAACTACCCTGTATTGCCAATTGGCAATGAGGTATTCTTTTATTTTATTTATTATATAGTAGTATAATTTTTATATTCCTCACATTTACTGGTACTACATTACTATACACATGACCCTGGTCCCTAATAGTGTTAGATCATAAGGAGTAAATATCGAAAAATAATTGGTGAAAGTTGCTGGCTGGGAATGTGCCGTCCCCCCCTCTCTATGTACAGTTGCCAGCAAAACTTTTTCCACAGCCCTGTGTAACAAGTTTGTGGGAGGACTTTTGCTGGCAATTGTACATTAATTCTTATGGGGAAAATTGCCCTGATATTCACATGTTCATTAATCGCAATGACTTTTAGTACAGGGTATTCCTGTTCTGTACCTCATCACATTTTAAAATTAGGCTTTTTATAAATGATTAGACAACATGAGTAAATGACAGGGGATGATTGTTCATGGGTAGGAGGACTTCTCTATTTTAAATAAGATCCATACTAAAAAGCACACTTTTCTCTTATAATTAAGTGGTGCGTGTATATATGATTGAAAGAGTTCTAGTTTCAACAGCAAATAGAGTGATGTTTCCATAGTGTAATAAGAAAGCTCTGTTATGTGGCTGTAGAGAGCTGTATTATGAATACTCATAATGAAAAATTTCATAATTGTACACACTACTGTATATTGCAAACCAAAGTTTTATCATCTTATTAGTGCTCTACAGACATTAATGTAATAAAATAAATAAGGTATCAGGAGGTAGATATACAGTACTGTATCAACTTACTAAGGTACAATACATGACTGAAAAACTATGGTGAAAACTATTGATATACAGATACTGCAGAGTTTTGAGCTCCAGCACAAGCAGACTACTGTGTTATTTTGCTTTTAAAGATGACAGTTTATATTAATAGGTGATTGAATCCTGAATTTCCATTTTATGACTGAGATGTGCAAAGCAAATGATCCATAGGTTTGGGTGCTTCCTAATCTCTCATGACAGAGCCCATACTGTCACAATAGATATAATAGTCATTTGCTGCCAAAATAACTGCCTCTTTGAGCTTCAACTAGATTTCACGAAGGGTCCCCTGTAAATTGGCCATCACCATTTAAGCCAGAATTACTGATGCATGAGTACATGATGCAATTTGCATTTCCAAATTCACCTTTTCTTCCCAATACAGTACAGTACTGACTAAAAAATGTCCAGATAATACGTACACTTACTATCATGGGCGTCCATACCCTGAAAAATTATAAATGTTCTTTTTTCTGCAATCCTTGTTCACAATATGTGTATGATATCACAAGTTTTTAAGTGAACTGTTTGTTCTTTAATCTTCCCACAACAGACACTTGTGGTAAGCTCGGAGCTCAGTACCATTGGCGATAATGGTTTTATTTTTTAAACATTTTATTTACACCTACTGCTATGAAAATTACAGTTATAAGCAAGCTTCAAAAAATCTGCTACAATGAGTACATGTGTACCAAGCATGTGACTTGCAAAACCAAGCTGTGGTGGAAATGTGAGAAAAGATCCAATGGTTGCTGAATACAGGAATAAATGGCACAGTTAAATGATATCTACAACATAGATAATTATGCTGAGGGGTCACAGTACTGGTTTGAAATGTGGACACAGCGTCAACATTCCCAGAAGAAAACCGCATTTGATTTCCATGCAACCTTCTCCTTGACAGATCTCATGAAGCAGTGCGATTTGAGAAGCCCTACTGACCTGACACTTCTAGCCTCCGCTTGTTAAGTTAGTAGAGTGGTCATTTAGCATGCTGAGACATGTCAAGACATGGCTTTAATCAAATATGTCAACTAAATGCTTGTTTGGATTGTGCATGCTTAGCATGCATCGCCAGAAGGTGTCAGATACAGTAGAAAGAAAGCCTTCACTAAAGACATGATTGATTGTTTTGTAGCTGATTTACCATCGCCTGCAGTATTTATTTAACCATTTAAAATATGCTGCTAATAGTCTGAGCAAGTCGCCATGGTGACAGACAGCTAGCATTGGCCATCCCTGGATTTTTGGGATCCATGATATCAAATAAATTATTTTCCTTAGTTTTTAATGTTTAAGGTCAATGCTATGATAATTTTTGTGATTAATAATTTGGTGATAACACTGATAAGTGATATTGCTGATCATACAGTACTCGAAAGTAACTCGATTATACTTGATCATACTTTTATATGGATGTATATACACTGTTACTTGTTTTGAATAAACTGATATGTCATGTCTTGTCTTGTCTTGCTTTCTTGCACCCAATGGAAGAAATCCCCTGGACACTCATGTTTACTATGGTAATGAAAAAGGAGCACTACACACAGAAATAACACCATACTAATAAGACACTTGTAAACAAAGAAACGGGTGTTACATCATCCCCCAGGGAGAGCCATGTCCCACAGGAACATCCAATGATCAAGCATGACAGGCTGTGGACCAGACCATTAATCACCCTAATCGATATTATCTAATTCATATAATTCAAACATTTATTAATTTTTGCTGGGAAAGTACAGATTAATCACTCAGCACGAGTATGAATTGACTAAAGAGAAAACGCAAATTTTACGAAAAATTCAGAATTCTTCAAAATTTTATTTTTTTCAAAAATAAAATTTAGCTACAAACAGAAAAAAAGATAAGGTTCATTTAATCTGCTTCCTGTAGATGTTAAATGATGACTATTGGCAGGACAAAATAAAGAAGCCATAAAACTTTACATACTGTACAGGGCAGGAATGAGCAAAAATAATTTAAAAGGATCATATATGTGCTGTATGCCCTTATTAGTAGATCCAGTTCCTGACTTAATTTAATTTCTAATGTCATCCCTAAAGGACGACTCACCCACTGGTCACTCTAAATTTCTCACAATTCGCATACAGGTATCCCCCGTTTTATGATGGAGTTACATTCCTGAAAGCCACATCGTAAATCGAACTATCATAACTCGAGTTCAATAGGTAACGTTCCCAGCCAGTTCGACACCCACATGTATCACCAAAAAAAAAAAAAAAGTCTTACAGTAATCAAATAAATATAAAACAATTAAACAACACTCGCCACATCATTAAGAACAAGCCTAGCCACTTCACAATGTCAAGCTTCACCTCCAAAGACACGGTTTTCCTGGAAGCCTTAGCCTTCCCAGATGCAGGAGCCTTCAACAACAGCTTGCTGGGTCATTTTTAAAGTTACACTGCTCACTTCACAATAATAGAATTTATAGAAGTTTGTTTTATAACATAGAATTTTGCTGTCTTAATAACCAAAATAAAAATTGTTTTGAACACTATGGAGCAATTAAGGACCTATTTATAACCTGAACAATGCTTGAGCTATTTTCTAAATATACCAATGGTACTCACAGACATGCTGTCGTTTTACGTTTCCTTTAATTGTTTTCTTTGTTTCTTCTCGATGAATGTAGAGATTACAGAAGAAACATCGATTTTGCATAGAACATCGGCTTCTATACACAGCAATGCCTAGATGTTTCAATTTATCGTCCCCCATTGTTGAGAGGAGATAATTCTTGATCTGCTTTAATGTGGAGAATGAGCTCTCTCCAGTGGCGTTAGACATCATCATTGACAGATAAATTTGCAGCATAATCTGCACATTGGAAAATGCTTCATCCAACTTGTGAGTCTTTAAAACTCTGTACATCTCCACTTCAACATGGATAACCCACCCATGAGTGAATGTAAGAAGTGTGTGTTCCTTTAATGTTTTTGACTGATTATTTTTATGATTTTTTTTTTTTGCACTTTTGGTATAGTATTCTGTATGAACGATGGTATGTATGTAACAGTACAAAAAAGAAGAAGAAGAAGTATATCTACCTGAAATAACCAGTTGAAAAAGAACAAAAACGCAGCTCACAGATTGGCTTGATCGGGGAGGCTGAGATCCCCGACACTAACTCCGTGGACGTTTAGAAATGTTGATTCTCTTTATGTTTTTGACCTAATTAAATTTTTTTGGGCACATTCTGTATGAACTTTTGTGTGTGCATGTAGCAGATTAGAAAATTAATAAATTAATTGCATATATCAATCCAAAATTATGTTGAAAAATAACTATAACATAGTTCACAATTGGCACGAAGAAATGTTTATTCCCTGTTTTTTACTTTATGATGTATAAATATTTTTTTAGTCCACATTATGTCTGAACGAATGTGTATGCAAGTAACAGTAAAAAAAAAAAAAAATATGTATATATATCCGAAAATGTGTTGAACATTAACATAGCTCAGAACTCAGCCTCACCTGCTCTTGAGTGCTACTGGGTAGTGAGTCAGAGACTGCTACACAATTATGTGCCATCTCCACGGATATTATCTCTTGTTGTTCCTCGTTAATCGATCATTTTACATTAATGATGGATTTTGCAGGAACATATCCCAATTGTTAAACAAAAGATACTTGTACTGTATTCAGCGCATTAGTGAGTTTGGCCAGACGATGGCCATCATTCATGTGGTTTTTTCTATAAATAGGGAGGTAGTCTTAAATTATCACCATCATTAAAGCAAAATATCGTAAATCAGGATATCATAAATTGGGGAATACCTGTAAATGCCTGTTCTATCTAGCATGAATTATATTTGTTTGGTATCACAATTTATATCTTCATGGGAGCGTTTATGCTCATACTGTAATAAGCCAATCATCTAAATAGGCATGACATATAAATCTTTTCCTGTCAGTCAAATCTAGTATAACGCATGAAAACTATGATTAATTCTCAGAGCCATCTTCAACCAGAATGGAAACACCGTAAACCAATAAATACTCTTTCTCTTACTAAAACGTAAGAATGTCCTAAAATCCCTATACCCTGTAAATAGGAAGAGGCCAGTAAGGATTCTTCAGGTCATAAGTGACTGACCAAAGGTCCTCCTCAAACTCCATCTCACCTGTTGAATCATTAAAAAGTAAAACAGATTCAAGTGTACAGTATTTATAAACTTGTTTGGCTTTCAAAGAACTACTGCATCAGGTTTAGAGTTCTATTTTACTAACTCTGATTCACTAAGCACAGGGCTATTAAGTATTACCTGATACATCTGAGAGGACAGTGCAGCTTGCTGTTAGAACATCTAATCCCTAGACAAGGTAGGCTCTGCCAAGGAGTGTTCTAGTGTAGAAATTTCAGAAGCCACTCATCAGATTATCTCTATGTTATAAACAGGTGTATTGAAATTTGTATTAAATAATTTTTCAACAATATTTTCTTACCAGGTGCGCCTTTCCAGAAAGCCTTGGTGCCCTCTTCTCTCCAAATCTTGCGTGCAGCATCAAAAACTCCACTGTATGTAGTCTGGCCAGCACGAGCAGCTACTTGTAGTCGGGTTTTAATAACATCAGCTGGAGTTGTCAAAGATGCAGCTGGGACACCACCTGCAGACAAAATAATAAGACAATTAACACAACTAAAACCTGTACAGGAATAACCAATAGGTAAGTGCTTGGTAATATTCAGCAAACATTAACTGATAACAATCATCTACTGGAAATTTTACTGGCACAGTGGAGTCATGATAATTTGTGAAATACAAATTTGCATTCTTAAACTTGTGGGTACCTCTATTACTACAGTGCTACCTCGTTAAAAAATTTGCTGTCAATTCTTCACAATTCGCTGCTAAGCACCAGACTGTTTATTCACATAAGAAACCATAAAAGCTGTAAAAATACAGTATATTTTAACTGTTCTAATTTGACTTGGAAATAAATAAAATAAAATATAAATATCCCATCAATGCCCGAATGTGACTTAGAAATACAGAAAATAAAATATAAAACTGTAAAGTAAGAAAACTTTAAAGCGGGAAGTGAATTGTGTGGAGAGGTAGGGTGGTGGAGTGAGCTATCCCTCCACCCCGAGCATTTGGTGCCTCTCAGACCGCCTTAATTCTGTATACCATTTTGCAATTTCACCATAAATCCCATTGGTATTATTTAGGTTCATCTGGTGTCGGGTGAATAAAATATTACCATAAGTTACCGGTAGTGTAATCAATTTTCATGAAAAAATACCACTCAACCCCAAACAAGTTATTGTGGTATTAAATTCCTGGTTCTTTGTTGATATACATAGTGCAGTAACAGTCAGCCCAGCTGTTTATGTGTTGTCAGCCCAGCTGTTTATGTGTTGCAGAACTACTTTTTGTGCAATCTGTACCGGGTATGTGTTACCCGTACTTGTTGTTGGCGAGTTGTCCAGTCTTCTCGGACTGTTCCTTGACACTGGGTCATGCAGTTTGTTAGCTTAGGGTGTGGTCGTTGTGTTGGCGACAGCTTTTACACTTTAAACAAATTCAAGCCTAGCTGACCCTAGGGCCAGCCATCCTCGATTTCGAGGGCATCCATTATTATTATTATTATTATTATTATTATTATTATTATTATTATTATTATTATTATTATTATTATAATACAGTATAATTTGATGTATTATACATGATGTTTAGTTTTTATTAAAGCAGTTTTGGAATAGTTTGTGTTTTTTTTTTGCCTTTGGAACCAAACTAATTATTTCCATTTAAATCAATTAAACTATAATACAAAGTTTGATAATTCACTGTCTTCTGGTACCTAACCAGCAAATCATCACAACTCCACTGTATAATGAAGGTTCTGTAACTCTTATACAATATCTCAAAATAGTATCTGTCCACAGTCTGAGTGAAACATCATGATACAACGGATGATAGATATTGGGATGTGCACATTCCTGCCCTGTACAGTTTAACATAAGTAATGCAATGTGTATTTATTTCAGCATAATTAATATAATGTTCAGTTACCAAATGTAGTAGGATCCGTATGCCACAGAGCCACGCATACCAACCCTCCTGGCACATCACAAGTTGCATGTAGCATTTTGGAAGTAATCAAACCCATCCTAGCAGATATATTTTTGAGATACTGTACAGATTATCCTCATTTATAATGAGGGTTGTGATCCAATAAAGGACCAGCAGAAGTAAAACGAGTATAAATGAAGCTGGACTTCACAGAAAAAGGGGAGATATTTTTCAGTCACACCCTAAGGACCCATTTTATGATGATGATGATTATGTACTGCATTAAGATTTTGTGCACATACTACAAGTTATAGCAATTTAATAACTATATACTGTACTGTTAATTTCATAAGTGAACATCATAAATGAATATATTAACTAAAATATTCTGTTGTTTATAGCTTGATAAAAAGCTGGTATTAGTCAAGTGTTGAGAGGTATTGGTACTTCACCCATCAGTAGCTTCATGTAACTGAGATAATGTCTACCTATCAATCTTTGATCCATTGGTTGGATTAAGGAATAGGGGTTTGGCAGCATAATCATTATTAAAATATTAGGGTGCAGGTCAGTTAGAGGAGTAGAATGACCTAGACTCCAAGAGTATTATCAAGTAGAAGTAAGATAAAACTCAGGTTAGTCACAGAACTGGCACTCCACCGCATGTAAAAAGAGTTCTTGAACCAGTCTGCATTTTTTGTTGCCTTTCTCAGAGAACAGACAGGATACAGAGGCTAGCTAAGACCCTATATAAAGCATGGAAATTCTGGCATTGGTATAGGAGTAATAGGATGCATTCAGAGGTGCACTTACAGCATTTGGTGCACCAGATGCTTTTCCAAGATGTATTATGAGTAGGGAAGATGAAAAACATTGGTGCACAGCTGCAAATGTGCAAAATTTAGCTCAGAATAAATGAAATTTGAATGGTAAAATGTAAACTGCATACAAGTAAATCCAGTTCTTGTGCTCTTGTAAAACTGATTTAAATAAGGGCAACCTGTAACTGAAAATATCAGTATGAATCTCTGTATAAGTGACTGTAGCAAAATTAAGCTATGGTAAATTACCAAAAATAACATCACTCTCAATACCTTAACTAAAATATTGTACATACCAATGGCACCAGCAATGAGAAGACTCAAAGCAGAGTTGTACCCATTTTCATCAGCTAGCAAACGTTTTGAGTGTGCATAAACTGGGAAATATATAGCAGAAAATGGGATATCTCGTAGCAAACAGGCACGTGCACCCTGAAAAGGTTACTTAATTAATATATTGTATCAATTTAAGTATACAGAGGTTATGTTATTAAACAGCACCTGTCGTTCAGTAACAGTGGGTAATATGGATTCAAATGACAAGAGTAATCACACAAAGTGCTCTATATCTGTTTGTCTGATAGAAAACTAGGGTGTCCTATGAAGGTCCTCAACCAGAATGACTATGAACTGTATTAATCCCTAATTACAAAAATGCAGGAAAGATCTAAAATTCATTTCTGACTAAACCAGTAGCAAGTGACTCGGGTAGTGTGCCAACCATGATTTTTGGGGTTAGTACTCAGGAATCCCTAACATAGATCCTTGGTGTAAACAGGGTTTTATGAAGGAATTAAATGGAGGTTGCTCCCAAGGACAACAGAGGGTATGGAGGTAAGAAGTCATGATGTTAAACTGATATACAATTCACCAAGCTGAACAGATGAGCCACCTCGAAAGGATTCCAAGATCACTCATTCAGTTATGGTTAACTTCCACTATTCACTGGAAATAGGATGGAGGGAAGGTGTTTAAGTCACTAAACTATGAACATAAGTCATAAAAGGCATTGCAGGATGAATCTGGTATTTATGACAATATTGTACCCTCCTTTTGGAGAGTTGAGTGACAAGAACCAACTAGAATGAGGGAGGTGGTGGTCAAAAAGTGTGCTAGATGCTAATGTGATGCAATGTCCCAAAGGGGAGAAAATCTAATAAAAGTAGGTGACTGGGCAGACTCTTAAATACTCCTTTAAGATGATGTGTAGTGGTCTGAAAACACTGAACCAAACACCAGCTAAAACTGTCATAATTGAGGCCCAACTTCCTCTGGGTAAAGCAACAATAAGTATATACAGAAGTGCTTCAATTTATGTAGAATCGTTTAAAAAAAATTCGCTAATAAGTTTTTTTTGTTCCAGTGCTCCAGTATATGAACAAAACCCCGCTTATATGAAAACACTGGATGATGCCGAGTTGCTAATACAGGCATCTGAAAGCATCATGTACTGAACATGGATACTAAGTAGTGTACGTACAGTACAAGTATTGTATTGTATTCAGGCATTTTTGTATAGTAAAAAGTAATTACTATTGACCTCAGAATACCTCTTAATATCAAGTGCACATGGCTTCAAAATGGCCTCAAAATGCCCAAGATTTGAAAAAAAAATTCTGGAAGGGGCTTAATGGGCTTACAGGAATCAAAGATAAATAGATGGAGACACCCCCCATTCATTTCTCAACACATTAAGTGTCAGAGCTATAAAATAAGTGTTCCAGCAAATTTAGCTGGAACCCACTTGAAAAGGGTGAGGACACCAACTGCATTAAAGACAATCTTACAAATGGGTAGGCAAACAAAAGAAACTGGAAACATTTTACACCTCTCCAAGATTTATAGGAAGGCATAATAATGAAAAACAAATATATATATATATATATATATATATATATATATATACTGTATATATATATATATATATATATATATATATATATATATATATATATATATATATATATATATATATATATATATATATATATACACAGTATATATATGCATTATATTTTATGTCGCCTTCCACTATCAAGTAACAATGTCCTACAATCTGATAACAATTAACTTCATGATTTTAACAAGTGATCAGCAATGAACATTCCTAAACTTAAATAATTTTGTTCAACTCATGCCTTTATGACTATGAAAGCTTTGTGAGTTTCCCTAACAGGTCATTCCTTCGAATAAAATATACATACAAGCTATAAACATACAAAAAATGCTATTCTGTAACTTACCTTATACAGTCCTAAAAATCCTAGTTCCTTAACAACAGCAATAGCAGATGGTTTCTTGGAAGTTGCGATCTCACCCGCCACTTGTAAACGAATCTTGACAATCTCGAGGGGATTGGTGAAGACTACTTGAGAGCCGCCCGCCTGTCACAAAAATTATGTAAAACTTATTAAAAATACCATTCTTTCATTTAATGTACTGCAATCAGTTAGCTGAAAATTATTTTCCAATTTTTAATGTTGTACATTAAATCAGTCCTTCATTAAAAAAATTCACCCAAACAAGTTTTAAATTAATTTTTTTAATATAACATTAACACTTCCCTCTTTTAAATTTTAATAAAGGAATGACAAGTAAAAAATCCCATTTTATGGCTCGGAGAAAGAGATGAATAACCTACAAGCATCCCTGCTAAACACACCCTGGAAGAGACTGTTTCTCTCAAAGGGCTAGACTGTTTTCCAGTATGACAAATCAACCACATGAAAAATGTTGGGGTTGTACATCAGCTCCTCACCCAGCCAACTTTGAGTTCTGAACCTTTGATTTAGTGGTTGTCTTTACAACCAGTGAATGATGTTTAGGTCAGAAGTTCAAAACTCTCGAGGTAGGCTCACACATCTTAAAACCACCTTCAGCCATATAAAGGTGTCTCAAGCTTCACTCCAATTAGTTCCAGCCAATTTATAAACTTCCTTAATAGAAAAGGGAAGGAAAACAAGTTACTCATCTCTTCCCTTCAGTCATAAATGTGGGATTGAACTTGAATTTCCCTTTTTAATGAGCATGGATCAGGCAATTATGTTTTGCATTGTCAAGTTGTGTGATGATGCTAAAGGTCATCAAAAATCCCCCTCTTGTACATCTGGGCTACATTTAAAAATTCTAGTAAATCTAGAAAACAAGAAATAAGGCTCTTAAAACAATGCTAAACCTAATTAATACTAGAGTAGACAGCTATTACAGTGTGCAGTGTGGAAATGCAACTTGGACAAATGATTAACGTATAAACATAATATATTATAGAATATTTAATAAAATAAATGTAAATTTATTACTCAGAAAAGGTTAAAACTAAATTTACTAAACATAGTCAACTACATTATAAGTGTAACTTACACAACTGCCAGCTAACACTTCACCCCACAAGGGAATATTGCCCTTTTTGTCAGTAAGTTTGTCACGAACTAAGTCATTCACCGTAAGCTTGATAGCTTTCTCGGGAGCCACACCAATGAGCTGGGGTACCAAGCCTCGGTACAGGCCCATGACTCCTTCATGACGTATTACCTGCAAAAAGAAATGACTTAATATCTACGTATTACAAGACTATAGTTCTTCAGCTCCTTCACACCTTATAAATAAAGACCAAGAGTGAGAGAAAGATACTAGAAGTTACCTGGAATAATAGTAAAGCTTATGTATAATAACAGCAATTAATACCAACAACAGAAACAAGGGTGGTAAGGAACACTAATTAAAGAGCGATAAGAAACACCAATAAAGGGTGGCGAGAAACATTAATTCATTGGAGTCGAAATAATTCGTGGGTTAGGTATCAGAAGACATCATGAATTATATCAAATCGTGAATTATAGTTTCATTGAATTAAATGGAAATACACCTGTAATTAGTTTGGTTTCAGAGGCCAAGAAATAACCATAAACTATTCCAAAACTGCTTTAATAAAAATTTATGGACTCGGGGTCCATTCGTATCCAAATTATCACGAAAAATTACAGTAATACCGTGTTTAGTGCTTCCCTGCTTAATGCTGATTCATTATAGAGTAGAGCTCTTTGGTCCTCATCTAGAGTTAATTTTTACTAGAAAAACAAAAATTAAAATCCATAATACAAGGCAGAAGTAACAAGACAGAACACTTAGGACTGACCAATAGGAGCCATGCTTGTTTACATTATCTCCACTGATGGAATCTAAGTATTTTACCCATACGTGCTTGCAGTTGCAGCCAATCAGAGCTCTTGTGTAAAAAAAATTCCTGGTAGTATTCAACTAACTTGATACAATTCCTCTTTATATGACTGACTTCTGGATATTATAGTGAATATTTATGATCAAAGTTATTTTTTTATAGAAAAAAGAAAGAAAAGAAAATCAATAATATGTACAGTTGCCAGCAAAAGTCCTCCCACAAACTTGTTACACAGGGCTGTGGGAAAACTTTTGCTGGCAACTGTACATGTCAGCTGTTCACTTGTGCCTGGCAGTGGAGCAGTCATTATTATTCACAGTGGTGTAGTCCTAGCTAAAACTGTAAGGGAACACACCAGTGGCACTGCCAAGGGGTAAGCACAGTGTAGTAAGCCCCCGAGAATATGTTGAAATTTTACCGATTTCGGGGACTTTTTGAGGCCGTATGGAATCGATATTATGACAAACTGTACAGTAGTCCCTCGCCAACCACGAGGGGTTAGGTTTCTGAAAAACCCCATGGTTGGCAAATCTGAGACTGGCAAGGCTAAAAGCTTTTGGGAAATAGGGGGTTTGGTTCCATGGCTGCAGATAACACTCATCAAAGCCTAACTAAGTTGCCTGTTCATTCACTAAACAATACCTGTACTGTATTGTACATTTAATTCAATTTGAGTCAAATACATAATTCAATTTGAGTCAAATACATACACTATAACATAGCTTAATATAAACTAAAAGTAATATTAATTTTACAGTACAGTCAACCCTCACTTTACGCGGTCCCACATTCCGCGTTTCCAGTTTCCAGTTTACACGTGCCCTGCCAGAACCCAGGAGGCTCACATTCTGTGGTGGGTGTACCCCTTTACACAGGTGAAGTATAATTTTTTTATTTAGCTCATAAAATTCATACAAATTATCCGGCCAGAATATAATTTACATTGCTGGAATTCTTACAATTTGATGATCATTTTGAATATAAACATCATAGATTTTGCATTAGACATACAAATTTTAGATATAATGTTTACTCTGAGTAAATATGTTATCTTTTGTGCAAAATATATGACATTTATATTCAAAATATTCCTGGTCTTACAAGGAATCCAGCAATGTCAATTATATTATCCTAACTTTAGTCTGATTTATTATTTATTACTAAAAAGGTAAACAGTCTGGTATTCCCACACATTCATCTGGTAGGGAGGGTTGGTGGGGGGTGGGAGGGAGGGAGGGACCGGCGACCGACCACCTGGCACCAGGGTGTGAAGAATATTTTTTTTTTTATTAACTGAAGATATTTGTTTTAGCTCATAAAATTCATACAAATTACCCGGCCAGAATATAATTTACATTGCTGGAATTCTTACAATTTGATGATCATTTTGAATATAAACATCATATATTTTGCATTAGACATACAAATTTTAGATATAATGTTTACTCTGAGTAAATATGTTATCTTTTGTGCAAAATATATGACATTTATATTCAAAATATTCCTGGTCTTACAAGGAATCCAGCAATGTCAATTATATTATCCTAACTTTAGTTTGAGGTATTATTTATTACTATACCTGGTTTTCCCCCCAAAATTTCTCAGAGAGGGAAGAGCCAGGGAGGGTAGTGTGAGAAGAGGGGGAGGGAGTTGAGTCCATTATTTGAATGGACATTAACTTGGCGACTGTATTTCTCTTAAGTATTAATTGTGTGCATGTACCATCATAAAATTAAGATGTTATTTTTACTAGAACATAGGTATTGTGTTGGAAAGAGTGGAGTTTGGGGGTCAGCTAGTCTCTATTTCATTTAATCCCATATGTTATGTTATTCACTTTACGCGTTTCTCACTTTCCGCGGTACCCTGTGGGTTACATTAACCGTGTAAAGTGAGGGTTGACTGTACATCTCTGTGGAGATGGCATGTTGCTATAAAATAAGAAAAATGAAGAGAATGGGTGTGTGTGTGTGTGTGTGGACTTGGCAGATCACCAGGTTAGACTGTCCCTGTACTACATCCCCCTAATTCTCCCCCTATCAGGCTAAGCTGTGTTATTGTTATTTTTCAACTTGTATTTTTGGGTAGACATACATAATTTTATTCTCTCTTTTTTTATACTCCGTTACATGCACATACAATAGTTCATACAGAATGTAAAAATTAAATAAATAAATAAAAGAAATAGCTATCATAAGGTCAAAAAAAAGAGAATAAAAACTTCTTAAGTCCACGGAAGTTAGTGTCAGATTGTAGGAGGGGAAGGGGGAAGGGGGAAGAGGGAGGAGGGGGCAGTGTTGGGGATCTCAGCCTCTCACTATCAAGACAAGCTGTGAGCTGCATTATTGTTCTTTTTCATCTCGTAGTTTCGAGTAGAAATACATAATTTTTTTTATTTTTTTTTTTATTTTTTACTCTATTACAAGCACACAATCGTTTATTTGTAAATATCATTATATTTTTCAATTCTTTTGCATTTTCTAATTGTACATTTGTCACCATGTACCATACTGGCACTCCTGAGACACTAGCCTGGGTAGAACATAGGCTAGGTGTCTCGTCTCCTCATCACTGCTAACAATTCTTCATAATTTACTCACTCTCTGAATCTGTAACAAACAATTTGGCCTTTTTCTTGTTATAATTTAGAGATTCCCATTTCCACCTGATGTTCATGACATATTGTAAAGAGAGGGAAAAACAGACATACAGTAAAGGGACGTCAAGGAGTTACAAAGACGATTTTAATGAACAGCATCTTCAACTCTCATCAAAACATAGCATACAGCTGACTGCAATTATATTTCATTTATGTCTGTCTTTGCCAGATGGCAGCTTGCAAATAGTGTGGGTGGCCACCAAAAGATTGATAAAATATGGTAAAGTAAATGTGAAAGGGGAATGATCCTCTGACAATTGTGGCATTATTACAACTGTCACACCAGTATAACCGTTGCATCAAAAGGGTTAAAAGGCATCGCATCATAACTTAAACAAAATGTGAATTCTGGAAACAAGATGATAACAGAGTAAACATGAAAAACAAGCTCTCATTGATAAAACCAGTCTTCATATGCTTCTCAAAACCAGCTGATAAAACAAAGTGTTCTACAAGAGCTCACCTTCTTAAAACAATCAAAGGAGTTGCGGTACATAAGTTCACCAATGTAGGAGCCAGTACGCTGATTCTGCATTCTCGTTTTAACTAGATCAATAGGATACACAGCTGTAGCACCAACAGCTGAAAAAAATAAAATAGTGTGCTATACCGTATATACTTGAGTATAGTTCAAGTTTTTATGATAAAATTTTTATATAAAAAGTAGGAGGTTGAACTAAATATTTTAGGGATTAAAATTCATGCATTTCTGTGGGTCATTTACAATAAACAATAGCTACCTGGGACATACTCCCAGTAGGCTAATCTTACCGAGCTGTGAGTTATAATGGTTATTTATCAACTTGTAATTTGGGGTATAAATATGTAACTTTCGTTTTTTTTTAATCATTTGCATACACACACTATACTACATACATATTGTGAAAAATAAAAGAAAAATAAATAATCGTCATTTCTTTGCACGCAATTTAGGAGGCTGAGCTGGGGGAGAGTGAGAGAGCAGTGTGTGTTTGTTTGTTTGTGTTGGGGGGGCGGGGGGGGGAGGGGGGGTTATGTCGATAGGGAATCAGCAGAGGCCCAGGTAGGCTGCATTGCTATGGTGACTGGCAAGTATTGAGGCGGCCATGCAGCCAGCGTCTATGGAAATGGCAGTTGTGTTAAACTTTCATTTTGTTTTTATTTAATGGTTTCAGCTGCATTTTTCTTCTAGATTGCATACAAATGTTGTTTGAAGTAGCACAATTATTAACCCTTAAAGCCTGGGTGACAATCTTCGTTACTAAGTGGGACCAAATACTTTATACAGGTACTGTATTGGATATTTGTTTAATTGGCAACTCAACTCACGCATAATCTTTGTCTCAAGACTTGTGCCTCGTGGTTATTTACCTGCCAGCTATCGTGATAGATGCACGTCCTTCGACTTATGTTCAGTAATTTATTGGTGCCATATTCATTGCTATGATAAACAATAAAATCAATACATAGCATATCATATAATACAATAGCACATATTTCATGTAAAAAAAAATTAGTTATTTCCACTCAAACCATCCTCTGAGCAACAGACACAGTTCAGGCAGTCAACCAGTTGACTCACAGATGTGAGGCTGCTGTGCTAGCTGTGTTGGGAGGGATTGCATAGCTACATGCCAAGTAACCCACCACCTCAACACAGTCACTTCCCACATATGCTCTTCATTTGTCTTATTTTATGTTTCATATTATATTTTACAAATTTCCAATTCACATTAGAGTATTGAAATGATTTTTCCACAACTTTTATAGTTACATTACAAGTACCTGCAACAATAAATACAGCAGCTGGGCTGGCAAGTCAGCCACGCAGTTATTAGCCTGCCACTTACACACATATATTCACTTCCCACATACACACCCAAGTTCTTCATTTTCTTATTTTATAGTTTTATATTATATTTTCTTTAATTTTAGGTCACATCATTTATGTAGTGTAATAAGTGTATTTTGGGTCAAAATATGCCCACGTGGGGGGTTTCAATCGGATCTTATGTCGCCTGGACTTTAAGGGTTAAATAACGTAAGAAAGGTAAGTGGCATGGTTTGTGAATGCTGGGAAATAAGTACTGGGTTGTGAGTTTGCTTCAGCCATATGACTTACCATGTAGGCCGTTATATAACACCTATGATAATATTTCTTAATTTTTTTATCTCTTTGTTTTTGTTTGTTTTTCAGCATTTTTATTAGTTTTGTATTTGTAATAATAACATAAGACTCATCATTACAGCCACATTACCCTAACCCTCTCCCTACCACTCCAGACCAAGTTGTGATCTATGTCATGGTTATTTTTTTTACTCGTAATTTTTGGTACACAGTATACGTACATAAATTTCTCTCTTTTTTTTCTACTATGTTACATGCACACACTCTTAGATACAGAATGTGCAATCATAAGTACAAAAACATAAAAGGGAATAAACTTTCTTCATGTGCTAAGAGTTCACGCTAACCAAGGGGGGGGGGTGGGGTGTGTGTGGAATCTCAGCTGTTCTGAGCTGTCTTTCTGTCTCCAGCATATAGTGAAATGAGTGACAAATGAAGAGGGTTTTTTTTATTTATAAGTGTTATTTCTATTTATTCCTCACAATTACTGGTACAGTATAGTGTATATTATTTTATCTTAATCCTCATAGAAATTGGTAACTGACAGGAATTCAACTTCACAGTTGGTAACACTGTTCATAGCATCAGCTGTTAAGGTGGTGGTCACAGCCAAGGCACAGTGTGAATATGGTCTTGTTATAAATGTCTAGGATTATACCAAGAATTTGTCAAAAGTTAGGGTTGAATTGTATAAACTCAGGATTTTTTTTACCCCAAAATCAGGGATCGAACTATACAGAATATTAGATTGGTTTATGCACGAGTATATACGGTAAGCTTTATTATGAAATCATGACACAACATATACTGGTTGTCTTAGAAGGGTGTTTAAATTAGTACAGAAGGTTAACAAAATTATATACTTCATGAAATTATGGAGTAATTTTAAAATTGGAAGAGATTGTGAAATCCCATTTTATGAATAAGTTGGAATTCAGTAACTTTATATAGCCAGCAATTCCAAGGGTTAAAACCCCATACCCTCTAGCCTGATTTGTAACCATGTGACCAATATCTAAAAATCATATAAACACAAAAATTTGAGTATCTTTCACCCTCATACTGGTTAAAAAGGTATCCTAAGAAAGGAAATGGCTAAAGAGTTTTGCTGATGAGCATATTACAATTGTTCTGATCCATTCATTTGTTGACAATGGCTGTAAATCATCAAGCATCTGGAACAAGCCTCAATTATGTGGCTCACCTTACCACCCTAGAGGAAGAAGGGCAGAAAGACGAGTTGCTTGATCCAAAGTTGGTTATAAAGTGGTCAACTTCCCAGTGTATATACAGGGTGTATGTTAGCTTTACCTTTAATTTCTATGGCATTTTTATTATTAATGCACCTTACAAAAACATCAAACTCCTACTTTAAATAAAATTCCTCCTTTTGATATCTAATCAATAAACAAGACATAATAGACTATAGGGGTTAGCACACAAAACTTTTTTTAAACCTAAACATGCCTTTGTATGTAACTAAACTTAATACTCTGTACTATCATTTCACATGAAGTGGTCACGATCATATACAATAAATATATGAGACAATTGAACAACCATGATGTAAAAGCCATAGAATATGTAGTAATGTCAAAAGCCTAGACCATATATAGTGGTGCCAATTGCCTGCCATATTCCATACCAAGTAGATGAAGTTCTGGATACACAGGCATGACAAATTTGACCAGAATATACATACAGTAAGTACTATAAATAACTTTGTATACTATCAAAATCTGAATAGTAAATGATCAGTAGCCATCATCATCAATAACAATATTTTACGGTAATTTTCCACACTTATGTGGGTTAACTTCAGTTACCTGACGGCAGCTCTCTCCATGCTGCATGGTCTCCTGTAGTCTCTCTTGTCAGGTTCTTAACTCTAATCTCATTTGTCAGAACCCTCTCCTTGTGTCTTTGTGTTGAAAAATAATATATATTTAAGAAATATGTTGAAGGGAATATTTATGTTTATCTTATGTAAGCTCCAGTGCAGCCGTACATACATATCTAAGATGGAACAGAAAAACAAGCCTACTGGACAAAAATGGCTCTGCCATGGGTGTTCTAGTGCAGGAATCTTACAGGTCACCACTGAATTATAAGTAAGCTACGAATAAGCATCTAAATGCTATGAAAAGTAAATTGATTACATCTTTTACTAACCACCAGCAAATGCACCAAGGGTGAATCTGTAAACTTGCTCCAGAACTTGAATGAAGATACCACGTTGCTCAGGGCTTTGGACAGCCTTGATGTCCGTCAACTTGCGAGTGATTACCTTCATATACTGCTCAGGGGTGAGGGCTTCTAGGTCACTATATACTATTCTCCTGAAAATAAAACCAAAATATAAAGATACTGTTCAACATCATAAAAGTTGAAGTTACAAGAAAAAAAAATAGGGTTTAATCCGAAAGATCCATTTTACAATCAAATCAGAAAGGCATGACTTGTGTACAGTATACTGTACCATAAAAACTGGTGAATTTTGCCCAAGGAACCTAAGACTAAGGCAGCAATGGTTAATTGTGTATCACACAGCTACTATGCAACATGTTTCTCACTTGTCTATACCAAATTTTGCACTTCCAATGAACCTCTGAGATATACCTGGGAGACAAGTGGGACCCCATCTTTCCTTATTTGGGTTTCAGGATCACTTTTCATTTATAACTTGATACCAGTTTGGAATGACTAATCTACCAAAACAAGTCACCAAAAGGTTAGAGGTGCAAATAAGTTACAATAGTTGAACAACACAACCTTGTGGGCTTTGTTCTACATTACTTTACACCACGGAAGAAAGTTAGTTATGTGTGAGTTTTCAGCAAACCCTTCAAATTCTGCTACACCTTGCAGACATTGGGTAAACAAGTAGCAGTCAGATAGCTCAGCTGAAGGACTCTTTAAGTGAGTATATAACAAATCTTGGAGCAAAGTCTTAATGACTGGGGCTAGAAATTGCTGAATAAAGACACTTTCCACATCTTAAAACAAATCTTGCTAAATCTACATAAATTTTAAACCTACCTCTAACTTATAAGTTCACGGATAAGTACAGAACTGCCTCTTTCTACTCTCTGGTAAAGTCTGAAAAACAACTGAATTTACCCCAACCAAACACAGACAAATCAAGATGGGAAACGAAATATTGGTGGGCTAAAAAAAAGTCCTCAGCAAATTATCCACTCACAGCTACCTCTGCCAAGAAAAAAAGTTCTGTAGTATTCTGAGAAGTCAAGGGGACAAAAAATTCTGATCCTTTGTGTTGCAGTCTCTGAAAAAATCATCCACTCTCACAGAATCACTGTAAACTACAAGTTGCCCAATAAATACAGAAGGTATAGTATCCAGCAGCACTACAAACCAGTCCACCCATGGGCAAACTCCCAGATACAGAAATCAGGAAAAAACCATGGATCCCCATCCATTCAGATGGTAAAATACCATCTTGTTCCAGTTATATGTGTGGTCATCATTTTGGCAGGATTCCCAGGTCCAAATGAATCATTTTCTAAAACATCTCCCTTTGGGAAAGTAAAGACAGCCATAATTTTCTAAATGCTAACCATAAAACAAATAGTGGTACATAAAATGTACACCACCCCCATGCCATACCACAAACAAAATATGAGTAAAAAAATACAAAATTAAAGGCATTTTTGCCTAATACTACTAGGTCACTATTGCATTAAAATATAAACTTTCTAGCTTACTGTAACTACATTAAAAAGGGGCATTTTCCTAAAGTACCTTGTCACTATTTCAGCTTCCTAGCTCGAAAAATGCTCGAGATATTGCCCAGGTAAGTAATAATTATAAAAATAATAACACTAATAATATAATGTGCAACCACTGAGTACCCCCTTTTCAGAACTCATATCCTTGGAGCACTTTTTGCTCGGTGAGGCAAATGAATATGTAATGAGGGAGAAGGGATGATTTACAATATCTAGCAAGTAGTAACTGAGACTCCTCCCTATTTCCTTGATCACCTTTATGCTCAACGCATAAAACTAACTCATGATAGGGGGCCAAATGTATTGTCCACAGCAGTTTATGGAGCAAAGAGAAGCAGCAGCTTTATTCTACTCTCTCCCCCTAGTATGTGTCCATGATGAGATAAAATAATGACAAAGGCTGTAAGAAAAACTTTCTTCATCTCATACAAGGAAAACTAGGAATTGGTACCATTCAATAAGTAAGGTATCCAAGGCCATTCCAGATATTTCACAAAATATGGTAAATATACTGAACATTATACATTATCATATAAAGTTAAACTTCCAACTAATGGACCTCGACCTAATGGATACAGTAGGGTCTCAGAATACGCAAGGGTTACATTCCTGTATATTATCATGAGGTAAAAAACACAGAGGCTAAAAATTTCTTGTGAACTGTGAATGATTATTTTTCAACTCATAATTTCATGTAGATACACATACTGTAATTTTATTCAAATATATTTACTCCCTCACATGCACATAAGATCAAACACAACGAAAATAAACATTTCTCTTTGCGCTGGAGTTAGCAAGCAGAGTAGGGGAAGGGAGAGGGGAAAGGCATGAGGGATCTCAGTCGCTAGCTGTCTCCTGAGTCCATTATGTAGTGAAACGATTGCCAAATGGTATGCAGAATTATTTTATTTTTATTAGTACCCTGTACAGTCTGTACAGTCTGTATTATTTCATGTACCGTTACAAAGAATATCGGTAGCTCCTCCCAAACTCAAACCATCCTCTGGGCAATGTGACAGGTCAGCCAGGCAGTCACCCAGCTGAATCACATCAGGGTAGGGAGCGCGACTGGAATGGTGAATAGGCGACCCAGTTACAGGTCACTGCCTTCACACACAAACATTCACGTCCCACACATACATTCCCATGCTCTTCATTTTTCTCATTTTATAGTTTTATATTATATTGTCTTTATTTCTCAGCCACATTAGAATATTGTAAGGATTTTATTTATTTATTTTGTTCTCAAACGGGCATGGTCAATTGATAAACACGCTGAGCTATCAAGAGATGCTGGGTGGGTTAGCTTCGCACAAGAGCAAGACCCAATTGTAAGGGCGGTTCAAGGGGTGACGGTTATAAGCGAGGGTCACGTACTCTTGAGACCCTACAGTATTGCATTTAATGGACATGGACATGGCCACCACATGCTTTTCAAGCCAATTTGTCAATTGGTGTGTGCAAAGAAAAGGAAATGCAATGTCCTGACAATTGTGGAGAAATTAAAGGTTTATTGAGAAAATAGAAGTCCGTATAGCAACTGCTAGAATCATGAAAGAGTTTGACATAGTAAAACAGTGTTTCAATTACATAATCCCAAAGGAAGTTTTCACTGGTTCAGTCCTTAATGTAGCTTATCAATAATAAAGATTCTGAAACCCAAATTTGGAAGATAAGAAACACCGACAACTTTGATGTAATGTGTGATGTGGGAGAGTTTGTGTGGTAAGTATCTTTGTACCCTACCATGATAATGTTGACTTCCCTTTGGAGTGTGATTTCACATTGCTAGTCACATTTAGTACCATCTCCATTTTCCTGGCTGTCTTCAGATACTTTAGCCGCCTAGTGAAGGACAACTGGTGGTACATGAAAGCTTGATTCTGAAATCCCATTTTTTTACTACACCCAGGAACAAGACAGCTTGGAAACCCTCCTTTCTTCTATAGGTTAGTGTATCTGTTTGGACTAAATAAGGATTGCTCCCTGGAAATGCAATATGGCTTAGCCCTCTATTGTTTGTAAGGGAAACCTTTACATCTACTCTCCCTTACCAGGGTGACAATGGCAAGGTTTACTATTGTTTAGATTAATCCCAGCCACTAATGTTAGGTCTCACTGGTCTAGACCATTGACTTAGTATATGTTTAGTTCCAGATTTGGGTAAAATATGGGATTTCTGGATCAAACCAAATGTTAGTAATATTATTCCCCACAACTTATATTCCTTTTGCCTATACAGAACCTGTAAAAGTTCTCTAGAGTAGCCACTTCTAATATCTTATACTCTTCATGAAAAGAAGTTATTCAATGGATGAGTAAATGGTCTAAATATGAGGTGATGTGATACACTGTATCATTATGTTATTCAAATACTGAAACTGTAGTATGTAAAATTCAACTTTTAAATTAGTCCTATAAAACAATTAATGAATGCTCTAAGTAGAGCAGCCTAGTCAGCCCTTCAATCACTGTAATATCATAGACAATACTTAAAACTGCAAAGATTAATTATAATGATAAATATTCTTGATATATTCATGAACAGTGATAAAACAATTACAAATAAACAAACTTTCAAAGCATGCATAGCATAAATTGTAGGTGCATCATTGAAGGAAATATATTTTCACCTTAAGGTGGTTTGTGCATCATCTGGATGAGAAACATAAAAAGTGAACAGTAACAGCCCTTTATAATATACTGAATGTTACAATACAGGTGGAGAGGCAGTTGAGGTGATATTACAAGTCCAAGTGCTAATCCTAGATATACAGTATATGGAGGAATAATTCTCAATCAGATAAATAATTTTTCACCCGGTCAATTATTTCATGGGCTATCTAGATCAATATGATGTGGTCTTAATCTGATTAAGAATTTTTCATCAGACCTTTAACCCTCTGGTACTCCTGGCCATGGTTGTAAATCTCAACCCCTTGCGGTCTTTTGATGCAAATAGCATCGTTTACAATGTCACCCCCTCGCAGTCTTTCAAAACAAGTTGTGTCGATAACAGGAACAGTTTTTCCATTTTAGTAAACATTGGGTAGAGCGATCCATACCCAAATTGTGCCCTTAGAGACACATCTGCCAGCCCGAAAGGCCAGTGGGAGGAACTTAGGTGGTTGATAGGGCTAGTCCACTGTTCCCGTGTTTCTGCTTACTTGAAGGGTGATCTCAATGTAAGATACAGCTGAGTGGGAGGGGTGTGCCAGGAAGCGGGTGCTTAGAGATACAATTTGCATTGAAAGACCACAGGAGGGTCAAGTTGATGCCTGGCACAGGGATCAGTATGTCACTGACCCCAGGATACAATGAGGTGGTAAGAGATAATTCACATTTCACACAATTGTCCACAAGAAGTACAGTACATATTAACGTTTCTTAAATCACTGTATCAAATTGTTTTCCATTAGTTAATTTATGGTACTTAAGATTGCATATATAATAACTGTACTGTATTGGGTTATGAAAACTGACAAATGAGACACTGATTGGTGATAGATAATAAAAATCTGATACCTTTTAACTACTATACCTGTTAATTATACATTCATGGCCTTCTAGAAAATTTATTTAGAGGTAATTCGGAGACCTTCACAAGATCTTTCAGTATTTTTATTTTTCACTCTAATAGTTTTCCAAAAAAGAGAATGCACACCAAAGAATTATAAAACTTACCCATGCACTTAGTCAGGGGAAATAATTCTTGCATCAAATTATTATTAAAGAAATGTATAAAAAGTGAATCTCCTCCTTCATTTTATACATGAATGCAACCAGATAAGAGGGACAATGCAAGTAGTTCCACAACAATATGAGGTGGGATCATAAAAAGTCTACAAGCAATATAAGGGAGCCACATACACAGGAAGAGAAAGGTGCTTGCCAAACAGTACTTCATAAAAATGAGCCAGACACATGTAAAGATAGAGGTTACTGGTTCAGGATACTAATTGCAACTTACCCTTCGTGCAGCCTGAGCAAGCTCGTGTAGTGAGTAATAGTGATTATTAGTACTAGTTTAACTGATGCATCCTTGATTTTAAAAAAAATGCATGTAAAGTAATATACTGTATTGAATAAAATTAATATACTCTAATTCCTTGTGTTTCAACAAAATAAAGAGAATTAAGCAGAATTCTAAAGATGTACCTTTTTGTTGACATAAGACATGCTTATTACAATATGGAACATTTGTCTTCTAATAAATAACTAAAAAAAAAGAGTAGACATGAGAAGATTTTTACTGGATGACAAGATATTAAAAAATCAAGAAGACAGGTCTTTTTTTTTTCTGTGGAACATAGTGTAAAGAAGGCATTAAAATGGAGGACAGCAGCATGAAATCCCCTTTCATGACCAAGGAAGGAAATGAGTAACATTTGAGATACTTCCATTGTAACTATTTATCAGTACAGTACTTGCCATGTCTGAGCATTTAACAATGTTTAGCTACAGGCTTCCTGTCAACTAGATGAGTGCATTAGTACAACATGACTCCTTACCCAGTGAACCAGGTCTGAAGCACTACTTTGAACTCTTGGCCCAGTGATTTGCTTGACAGCCAGTGAGGCTGAAATAACAAATTTGAATCCCAAATCAGCTACATTCTCTTTGAGGAAAAGATGGAGTGTTACTTCCTCTTCACAAAGTCCCCAAAGCCAACAGAGTCTTCACCTCCCCCACCCTCAGTAAAGGAGGGTGCATGAAACAGGAAAAAGTGTGATGTCTGGCCAAATCTACAAATGAGTCAGATCAGGTAAAAGCATAAAGTGTAGGACACCTTCAGCAGAAAGGTAATTGTTAGGTCATGGTAGTGATCCATCCCAAGTGGAGTAACCTGATTGCAGATTATCCCTTTCTTGGAGTGAGATTGTGTGTGAGAAGATCACACTGTCCACCTCTCTGATGATACAAGTTTATATGTGTAAAAGTATGTCTGTTCATGTGTGTAATGTAAGACGACTGTGGCGTCATGGTCAACATGCTTGCCTCCCAAGTGAGTGGCTGAGTTCAATATCCAGGCAGAGTAAAAATATGGGCAAGTTTCTGTACACCATTTGCCTGCATCTACCCAGCAGCATTTGGGAACCTAGATGTTAACTGATTTTCCGATTGTGATCCAGGGTAATGGTTAGCCAGTGCAATTGGCGAGTTGTTTGGTCTTCTCGGGTTATTCCTTGACACTGGGTCATACAGCTCATTAAATTAGGGAGTGGTTGTTGTTAGTGACAGCTTCTGCTCCTTAAACAAATCCACTCCTAGGTGGCAACCATTATTATTATTATTATTATTATTATTATTATTATTATTATGTATGCAAGATGGTTTGTGTATGTGTAATTTAGAATGGGTGTTTAAGAGTGTGTCTGTGTGTTTAATCCCCAGGCACCAGGTTACG
Source organism: Homarus americanus (assembly GCF_018991925.1). Taxonomy (NCBI): domain Eukaryota; kingdom Metazoa; phylum Arthropoda; class Malacostraca; order Decapoda; family Nephropidae; genus Homarus; species Homarus americanus. The sequence goes on along the minus strand of NW_024754249.1, from coordinate 1,196,046 downwards.
GTTAGCATACCCCTCCCCACGGGGGTATACATTCCCGAAAAAAATATTAAATAAAAACCATTACAATCTTACAAACTGCTCATGTATGATACAAAAAATGAAGAACTATATGTTCTTACCACAGGTTGACATCACCAGGCTAGGAGAGTCAAGAATGCGCGTGAAGTTGCATGTGTGTGAGGCAATATGAGGTACACAACACTGATTTGTAGACAGTATGATGTACAGGACATTTGTTTTATTATGTAATTACTACAGTATTTACAATTATTATTATTACTGTCTCCAATAATTGATCACATATCTGCTGATGGTCAAGAGACCCCAACTACACTTGCGCTTGGGGGTAGAAATATGTCGTGGGGCTCGTGGGGCTCGTAAAGTCAAGAGTGAGATCCCTACATAAAAAAAATAAAAAAATAAAAACTGAGAAGCTTCTAAGAACACAGACTGGGAGGCTTGTACCAAATTTTACGGCATATCTGTATAAGACAAACTTTTTTATCTGAAAAATGGCCAAAAAAATCAGCCTGCTTCCTATTTGTTTAGTTGCCGTTTTCCATAAGCTAATGAATCCCCCCATTGCTGTCTCCAGTAGGCTAAATTCTACCTAACCCAACTCCAGAATTAAAAATTTTTATTGCTTACTTAAACACATTATTATTTTTAATTAATTAAAAAATAATTATTGTAAATATAAAAGGTTGATCTATAACTACTCTGTACTGTACTGATGACGATAACCTGAGAGCGATTAACCGCTGTATGGCAAACACCCAGCACTTCAAAGGTAGCTAAGCAGTAACAATTTCTGGACTCTTACAAGCATTACAATCTATTAATGCCATACCTGCAACTTTTATTTTTCAATATACAAATACCTGATACAAATGAAGATTTACATATAACTTTCTTTTCACATTTACATCTGTTAACATCGCTGGCGGCATTGCAGCCAGGTTAGACCCGTCTCTGTAACCAGGCTACTGGGCCAAGCTGTTGATTCTCAACTCGTATTTTCGGGTATATATACTGTACGTAACTTTCTTCGTTTATTTTTATTGATATACAGTACATGCACACACCATCCTGCATACACATTGTGAAAAAAGTAAAAGAAATAATTGTCCTCTGGGCAAACACATAAAAGGGAATATACATTTCTTTGCACACCAGGGAGAAGGAGGACCGCTGATGGTGGGGGAGGAGCGTTGTTAGGGAATTTGCAGAGGTAGCATAGCCGTTGCTATGGTAAACAGGGAGTACAGATGTACAGTACAATAAGTCCGTGCTTAACATTGTTTCGGTACTATGTCGCTAAACTTGAGACAAAAAATTCATTTAACGTCCCAGTGATCCGATACTATGTTATTTTGCGTCGTCATGGACTACTTTCTACGGCGCATCATCCCCATCGTGTGGCAAAACTACGCTCTCTTGGCTCATCGCAGAGTCTCAGTGACTCACCACCCTCCTCTGCTCCCAACCTCCTCCTCCGCTCCCGCCACACTCCTCTCCTCCCGCCATCTGCCTCCTCTGCTTCATGACCCACCACACACACTCGCTCTACCACCTCCGCCCATAGGTGAGTACCAATATACTATTTTCTACAGAAATGTCAATGATTTTCTGTATATGTAATGTATTTCATGGGGCAAAGGGAGGATCAGGAACGTAACTCCCATATTTTATCTATTTCTTATCGGGAAAATTGATCCACTTAACGTTGTTTCGTATAACGTCGCATTTTTAGGAACGTAACCCTGACGTAAGCTAGGACTTACTGTATATGTAATGTATATGTAAATGGCTGCTGTGTTAAACTTTCATTTGGCTTTTATTTACTGGTTTAGCAACACAGTATATTTTTTTGTAACTTATTTATTGGTATTTTTATTTATTCCTCACATTTATTGGTACTGTATACTGTATATTGTTTTAAGAAAACTATGGCTACAAGAGGAAAATACACACAAAGATTTTTTCCTAAATACTCCCTGCTAAAATGGCCGTGCATCTCATATGCCATAAAATACAGTATACAGGTATGTAAGTGAGTGAAAGATAAATGCCTATTTGGCAACATACTCTAGCCAGGCCGTGTGGCAATTCAAACAGTACCACAAAATTACTAAACATCATATGACATAAATCGAAGCCTTGTAAGCACATGTCATATGATGTGAACCGAAGCCTAGGAGTTAAGAATATGTGTACATGTCTGTGAATAAATGAGTCAAGTCACCTATGGTCTGAATGGTAATACAACCTTATCAAAAGGTCATATCACATTTGATGGTCTGATGTTTCCCTCACTGAGGCAGAGTGACAAGTTACATTTCCATGAGCCCCACAATGGCTATCACTTTTTTCTGATGGAAAATACAGAACTAGTTGAGTGCCATTTGAATTCAATACCCTGTAGTTTTCTGGGTGTGATTATTGGTAAAAGCACTCATAATTATACTGTACACATAATAAATGTAATAAAATATTTTATAAATAAATTTAGTAATTTTTAATAATAATGGCTAAATAAAATATTTCAAATCTAATACTCATACTCACCAGTGCATGCAGTTGGAGCTAGTGTAAGACTGACTAACACCACCTGCAAATCCTAACATGATCCTACTACTACAGGAAGCCCATCTGGCTGTCCATCTTCTCCAGTGAAATGTTCATTGAATGAGTTGTCTTGGTTACTGTTAAAAGTTGTTGGATTGGGCAGACACCCTTATAACTTTTCTGCATTCTTAATAATGATTAAATGGTTGATACAGCCACACCTAAGCTACTACCATTATGAACTTGGAGACATACTCAATCTCTTGTACACAGCTTATGATCTACATTTTTACATACATCTTGATGCTTCTCCTTAACTGCTTGGACACTTTACCAGTATTATCACTTGCAGGCCTTTTTCCAAACATTAAGGGTCAAACATAAGTGAAAAAAGTTAGCAGCATGAGAGCAGATGCATGTCTGCAGGAAGAATTCAAAACTGGTAGAGGCAACTGCTAATATGGCTGAGTTGTAATCAGAGTAGGCTACTAATTCATTATTCATGTGGCTCAGAGAAAAGACAAGAATGCTGTATACAGGAAAAATTCTTCATAAAACCTAAGTTTTTACAGCAAGTGACTCTTCAAGAACAGGCCTTATAGTATTGAAAACATCCAAAGAGTGAAACTCCAATTCCTTCAACAAGCATAATAATGCCTACCCACAGCTTGTATTTGATGACCTCCCATACACATCTACACCAACTCCTATAATGGATGAGATGAAAGCCCTGCCTCCTACCACTCATGTTGCTTCAGCCTCAGCTGTGCCTGATGCCACTCCTAGCTCTTTAACTTCTCTATAACTGTAAACCTCTACCTTTGTCTACATAATACTGTTTGGAAGGGTGTATGAGAAAGAATTTTGGATACAAACTGTAAAATAACAAACAAATAACATCAAGGACCCACAGCAGGTATATAAACACTATCAACATTACAATATGTGTAGACCATAATCTGTTGCCCATCATTAAAAAAATTCATAAAAATCTAAAAACCTTCCAGCACATCCCCAGGAATGTTGGTGGAATCCAAGTTATTCCTCACTGATTAATATAAAAGGTTTTTAAGGATCAAATTATAACCCAGCACTAATTCTGGAAAAAAAATGGATTGCTATAAAATGGTAAGAGATGGAATGACATTCCAACTATTGCATGACTTCAGTTCAAACAAAGAACTTTACTTTGCAATAAAGCAGTGTAACAGGAAATGGCCTTCAAATTCCTGTGTCATACAACTCTTCCATGTCATCCTGAACATCATAAGAACCATTATCTGCCAGTGACTTAGATGTCAGGCCTCTTGAAAAGTAACTCCATAGGGTCCTCAGCATGGTTGGAGTTATGGAAAGCAAATAGAAAAAGTAAAACAAGGAGCCAATTGATAAATGAAAGACTGTTCCTGAAATTACATTTTTTGGCCAACCCTGGAACTAGGCAGTTCAAATAATGTGGGAACTATTCTATTTGATGATTAAGTGGTATTCTGGCTACCATATTTAGGATATACTTTAACTCGAAAATTTTTGTCCCTGAACATACTATGTTTTTGTTCGCATCATCTGCTTTCATTTTTGGAACTTACCTTGCCTGTTAACAGAATAAATGACAGGGTAACAAGATTCAAATCAACTCACTGTTGATAGAAAATGTAACTGCTTTCATCTTTCACGTTTCATGGACTTCATGAAACAATGGTCAACACAATAAATAAATATATTAGGTACAGTATACAAATATCTCAAAGTTCTTATTTCATTTGTTAAAACTGTACTTACCTTGCCTGAGTAAGATTGCAGGAATCAATTTAATTCTCCATCATATCAGAAATCATATTCATTATGCAGTTGTTCTAAATAATATACAACACAGAAAAAAAAAATTTAAAGTTCATCATTGCATTTTTACAACTACCAAAGCTATCGGAATTAAAATTGAAAATTTCTACCACTCATCACATCTCAATCGATAACAGTCACCAGTTACTTATTACAAATCAAAACACACTTTATTCCCAATTCAGCTTTGCCCCTTCACTGCGGGGATGATGCCACTTATATAATTTTATATGTTTAATGCCAGATGATTTTATTCAGAAGGGTTAATATCTTATAATTATCCTACCTGTAGGTGTGGTGAATGCTCTGTGTTGGCTAAACTATGTTTACCTTCTTGATAAAAGCAGCAACTTTGCTGCTTAGCAAAGTATTAATAATTAACTGGGTAATATCCAATTAAAAAAATCTACATCTCTACAGATCATCTAAAACAAGATTTTTGGGGAAAATGCCAACACAGCACAAGTGCAACACAATACATTACTGGCTAACAAGACATGCAACAAGCTAAACACAAGAGTTAAATCTGTATAATGTGAATATTGTGAACTTATGAATTTATAACCTCATACTAAGATACAATTTCAGAGTGTGCACCTCTAAACTCAGGAACCTACATTGATGTGGTAAGTTTCTTACCCAGAACTCTCGCTGATAAGTTCTGTCAAGTGGAAAAGGATTTCCACCTCCAGCGGAGTAATTTGTGACATCATCTGGGCTGAGTGCAGGAATTCCTCTGAAAGTACATTTTTCTCCATTAGAACCATCTACTGAATATATATACCATATGATAATTCGTATTCCAGTAACAATTTAACCAGACAAAAAATATGAAGACGCACAAGATGCTAAAATACATCTTGAGTAAAATCTTTAAAATCCAATATTTAAGGACCAAATACAAGTTCAATTTTATAGAAACAATAATCTAAACTGACTGAACCGACATGTTGTAGAATAATCTAGCTTAGCATATTTGTTTACTCAGTTGGTACAGTCATGGTCAAAAGTAATCATCCATACCTCCTACCTGCGAGCTCAAGGCCTTTCTACATGGTAGGTCACAAGAGGGTGGGACAGGTATTGATGGGGGGAGAGCTTGGGGTGGTGGACCCAGGTAGGGTAGGAGGGTGTAAGTTAGGGGCCACATATGTAGTGAGAGTGAATGTAGTTTTAAAATTATCCTTAACACTTGTCATGCAGAAAGGAGTCAGCTAGGTGCATGGGTTAGGTAGTGGAGTGGATGATTATTTTTTACCACGACGGTACATGAAGCATGCTGTCTTTTTCCACCATTTGTAAGATCTTGTAAGGGATAATCTTTATTTATAAGATTCAATAATATAAAATCTACACCCTATCATCCTCATCATCATTACCCTTTTACAGTCATTTTCTACGTATGTGTGGGTTAGCCACAATTACCTGATGACACAACAGCATCAAAAATACAAGACCAGCCCATTTCCAACCTCTGTTAAAATTATCAGACTTATAGTTACTATAACTTGTTTGTTCAACCTACGTTTCTTTTCCTTTTTGCAATGAAAGCTTTTGTTAAATGACCCACTCCTCAGTATATATACAGTGTATACAGTATTTTCAGCCTTTGGCTATTGTGCCATGTCCTTTCAATAAACCTTCAATTAATTATCATTAAGTTAATCTTCACAGATTCACAGTAAATCTGTGAAAGTGTTGTGATCGTCTCTGAAATGGATGAAAATGTAAAAAAAATTGTGGGTAGAGCTCTTCATTATCCAGTTCTGTAAGTGACAGTCGATCCCATATGGCTGACAACTAACTAGGAGCAGTGTGGTCACAGCACACTGATTATTAAGCTTTTGGTCCACAAGGAGATTGTTTGATTTTCACTTTCCCAACTATGAAGCTGGGTCCTCTTTACATATGGATGAACTGAGGGGTGCCCGGGGCATGAACCAGCACTCTTTTAAATGTTAAAGAATTGTTTATCAAGTTTAAATTCCATACACTCACAAACCAATTTAAACTAAATAACATTAAAGAACTCAATACTGTACCTTTGGTTATTTCCTGGGTACGGGAGCCTCCCGATGAATTGAGGTAGATACGCTTGCAGAGCTCCATGTTTGTAAGCAAAGAATTGAATGCCATGAAGAATGGGAAGCTTACTTTATGGCCTGTAGCAGCCTGGAAAAAAGAAACAAATACATTTCATGAATATTTTCTAATACAACTCTAAACATAAAAACTTTTATTGATTGGATATTACAATTTATTAGAAAAGTAGACAAAATAATGTAATATAACTGTATTCTGCTCAGAAGTACAGAAAAGTTAATGAGAAAAATTTTGTAACTATCAAAGTTACAACTTATCTTACAAAGTACAGTACTGCATATTTACTACTGTCAGACAGTTGTGCAGATATCCCATTTTTTCTTTAATGCAGAGTAAAATACAACAGTGTTTTCTAACTTTGAGTAATTATAGCATTACCCTGACTAAGATAAATGAAAAGCATCATAACTCAAACCTATTGATAGAACTGGATCCGATGATCATGACAAAACACATTTCCTCTGACATGAAAATCAAAATACTGTAATGCATGAAAAATAAGGCCACACGAGTAACAATGCCATTTATACATAAGAGAAAGGAAGCAGGTGTCAAGGACACAAGAACTCAGTGTTTACCAATTAAGCCACACTGACATATTAACTGTGCATGAATACATTACTCAGACATTTACAGAAGTACAGATACAAGCAATTATAGATTAATGATCTTAAAACAAGTCATTCAACCAACTACCTGATTGTCAAATTTCAAATAATTTTCTTTCATGTAATTTGTGGAAAAGTAAATAAAAGAAAAATATTCTGTATAGTATTCTTAAATTTCATATGCTAATTACGTACAGCACAATAAAAGTGTAGAACTGTAAAATAAAGTGTGGTATTTGGAAGTGAAGAAATGAGAGACTGGCTGCTGGTGTAAGTAACATTTTGCACCTTTTTGCTGATTTTTTTTCTCAAATGCCTTAAGGCACTGACTTTTAAATTTTTGAAGCCAGCCCATAGTGAAATCACAGTGCTGTGGAATTTTCAGGTCCTCATAGACTGTCCTTGGTCCAATTTTCACAGAATTTCCTATTTATTTTAACTTAGCACTTCATGTTTCCTTTTAGCCCTATTAAACTCGTTTCTATTACTTTTGTATTTATTTGAGGGCAGGCACTAGGTGAATTGTGTTTGCAGCACTAAACATTTTTCATCTAAATAATTTATTGACCATCAGACTGATCTACTACCAACTGAACATGATAAAAATAATGAAAAATAATAATAAATAACATACTGATACTGTAATAAGTAAACAACTTACCGCAACAAGATTATTTTGTACAGGAACTGTCAGCAGGTGAGCCTTAACACTGAGCATGATGTCATTGAAATCCATGGCGGTAATGAAGCCAGAACCCTGCTTGTCATGAGACTTAAAAGCCTGAACTGCATGCTCTTCATGAAAATCCTGCAATGTAAAAGTTTTTAAGAACCTTAGTTTCAAGATACAGTACTTAGTACTGTATATCATTAGAAAAATACAATATAATTTGATGACTGGTAATAAATATGTAAATCATAGAAAATTTCATGCTGAAGTGGTGAGGATTACAAAATACCTTTAAATATCAATCACTCAATAACAATATCCAGTTATATGAGTGCATCTATCACCAGATTAAGTTATCTAAAACAGCTAAAATAAAATGGCATGGTCATGTTTCTCAGGTATATACAGCACATAACCTAAATAGTAATCAATTAGTGAAATAAACATACAGTATATAAATACAAGCAAGTTAAACATGTTTTGTTTGTAAACATGTTTTAATTTTCTAACCCTATGAGTGCCTTATTCAACTCTTGCTGAATTACACTTTAACCCACCAGGCCTAATGCAATATGAGATTAAAGCAGAAGAAACACATTTGGTTATCACTGTCTTATTTGACTACCCTTTCTGAGAGTTGGAACACACACCATTTTCCCCTCTGATGGCTGCCACCACAACTTTCAGTGTAAACATCCCAATTGCTTTTTTTCATGGGGGGCTCTTCCTGCATCAGAGTTTCTTCAATATATTTATGGAATCTCTCACAACATACAATATCTACAAGATTTCTAGTACAGTATATATCAAAGCTTCTCATTATTGGATGTTAACTCTTTGTACAAAATTTTACAATACAGTATGTGGTATTTACAAGATTCTAGTGCATTCAAATGGAAGTGGCTGTTTGGAATCCACAAGAAATATAAAAACCAATTCTTGTCAGTCTGCTTACAAAAGGATGTACAAATCAAGATAACAACCCAAAATGAGGCCACACATACGGGAAGAGGAAGAAACTGAGGCACTCAAAAAACTTGCCTTAGCAATAACACTGAACAGAGAGTGAAATTGACTTACTTCCCTGAAAGACAAACTTTATCCTGGAAAAAGGCATCTTTTTGTAACAGAACAGGTAATAAGGGAAAGATAATTAAACCTTTGGTTATTCTTTTGGTTCATTCATAACAAATGAACTACATGACCCCATGAAGGAAGGAATTTAACTACGTCTTTAATAGTGAGAAAACACAACCCAGTTGCTAATACTATGTAGCTAATTTATTCCTTTCACAAAACGTAACCCAGAAGCAAGGGACTGAACCAAATCCTGTTACAGCTTGGCTCTTATTTCTTACTTGTCACCTGTTTCAAATCTTCTCTGTTAAGTGGAGTTGAGTCCCTGGTTCCAGACCTAAGAGATACAAGCTTTAACAAAATCCAAAGTATATGGGGTTCTGTTTTCAGTCAGTGGACAATGTATTGCTGAAGCAAGTTCGTGCCTAACAACCAACTATCAACTAGGCTCAGCTAAAATTAAGTGCAATACAGTACACTACTGTAAATGGAGATTATGTCCCTACAGTCCTCTCTCTGGTACTTCTCAGGGTAGAAGCAAACCCCATGGAACAAAACACATTATCAAATATGGATAAATTAGGTTTGACAGGATATGGGAAAATAATAACCTAAGTGTCCCCCCAATGAAAGAATTGGTTCAAAATAGCCAAATGTAAGATACCTTGGAGAGTTCCAAAATGTAAGTCATGTAAACGAGCAGACAATAATCACTCGAGAGAAAATTATAAATAGATCAAATCAATAGATCAAATCAATCTTTGGGTGGAATAACCCACACACGTAGAATATTGACTGAACTAATCTACAGGGTAGCTGGGCATCAGGTGCAAAGAGAATTCTAGTCCTAGAATTTGACAAGATGGTGACCCATAGCTGGTGAAAAGTGTATGCAGTACTGACTTGATGGGGAGTAGCTGTATTAGACCCCCCTGCCTCCACAAGGCATCCTCTGCATTTAAATCCATTATGATGACAATGGTTATAAGGGTATGGGATGAATGATCACATGACCAGCCTTCCAATCTGGGCGTGTGGAGTAATGATAGCCACCTGATGGAAGGCATCTAGCTGAAAAAAATATGAAAGCCTAACTTTCTTTACTTTTAATTCCTTATTCTCCTTTTCTCATTGTCCATCTTTTCATGTAACTTACGTGCAGGAACTGAGAAAACTCGACATAATTGATGACACGTTTTCTCTCCTTCCCAAAATACATCTTGACAAATTCACTATCGAAGTCAAAGGGCACTTTCTGGTGAAGTACAGTCTGCTTGATCACCTCAACGAATTCCTCTGCAATAAAAAGGGTGTTATGTCTTAACAATGTGAAAGACTAAGTTTGTTAGTATATTTTCTACAGTACATGGTAAATGATCGGAAAGCAGGTTCAATTTTAGCTTTACATTCCTTATTTAAGGCTTATTATGCATGCTTTATATGTCTGCTTTATTTTCTTGCATGACAGTGTGCACGACAGAGATATATGAAGGGTAGATGGGAGTTTTTGGGGGGTGGCTAGTTCCCTAACCCCTTGTATTTGTTATATTCTTATGGGATTAATTGCTTCGATAACCGTTGACTCACTAACCAACGACTCTTCATAGTCCCAATATACCTTGGTTACCTAGGTATACCTGTCTCAATGAATTTTAAATAAGAGTTTTCATTACTTACCAAAAGTGACCATTCCAGTACCCATGGTGTCAAAAAGCTGGAAGGCTGTCTTATAGAGAGCATCTGGGACACACAAAAGGCCCTCAAAAGCATGGAATTCAGCAAATGAAATGAGGCCATCCTTGCTGGTGTCAAGAATTCCTCCAAGCAGTGTGATCGAGTTGGGGTTGTAGTTAGGTTCAGCGTACAGACCAAGATAGTTCCGCACAAAGTCAGCTGCTGTCATGTACCGCTCTCCACTCTTTTCTACCGAGGCATACTGTGGATGTAAAAAAATAGCATCAGACAAATTACAGCAAGGACATGGGTACATTCTTAACTTGCAGACAGTATAATAAAGAATACACTCTTATGGGGCGAATGGTAGGAGAACACGACTGTCACTGAAATAGAGAGAAAGATTCAATAATTATGTATTTTTACTTGAATATTGCCTGGATGAAAACTACAGATTAAATTATGTAAAATAGTGAACTTGTAAGAATTTTTTTTGAAAGGTTTGATTGTTAAGTAAGAAAACTTTGTTGGGTATTAGACTGGAGAGTAACACCACTTAGTTGAAAAGGTGAATGTTGAAAAGCACTATTCATCTGATGATTGGCTGTGGAGTCAAGAACAGGATGTTGGAGTCTGTCTGTAGAGGTAAAAGCACTGCTGATGGTTGAGTCTAAGTGCAAGATCATTTTCTTTGTAGATTGAAAAAGTGAGTTTAAGATACTGTAGTTATAACATGACTTACTGGTGGAAGGAAAATATAAGGGTAGCTGCATTAAGTAAAAAATTGTTTAAACTGGATTGGTTGTAAGAAGACGAGTCTGAGTACTGACGTCCTAATATCTGAGGGTTGGCGACCACAATCCTCCAATCTAAATGCTCTCAGGATGTTTTTACCAATCCTCAAGGTTTTGTATCTCTCGGGGACCCAGTTTTTAATTTAATTCAATCATCCCAGTCTCTGCCTTCCCTTGGCCCTCCTACCCTCAACTTTGCCCATTAATATTTCTGTTATTTTCCCCTCATCCCAAATGATATGACCGAAGTATCTAATTTCTCTTTTTATGTACATTTCAAGTATTTCTCTTGAAGTTTTTGCTAACCTTAGTACATCTTCATTTGTTCTCCTGTCAGTGTAGCTTATTCTTATCGTTCATCTATAACACCACATTTTGAAGGCCTCCAACCTCTTTCTGGTGTCCGAGCTTCTGACCCATACCTCAGTCCTTGCCATATAAAGCCTTTCGGCGACACTTGTGACTGACCAAATTTAATAATATTGAAAAATTAATATCTCGGTTATCCTTGATTTCCAGCGGAAATATTACATTAGAAAAAGGTCTTAGAATTGCCTAAACATTACGAAAAACATTTTAATAACAGCGAAAGAAATACCAGTGCAAGATCGAAGATTCACCATAAAATGATACGGAATAACACTGAGCAGGGCAGCGCCAGGGTATTCAACGCCCTTGGCAATATGCATATTAGCGACCCCAGGACTCCACAGTACCGTACCCCACATCCATTTTCCATGCAGTCCTATAATAATCGACAAAAGTAAAACTATAATACAATATTGTCATCAAGATTTTTATTCATAAATACCTTAAATTTAATTTCATCACACATTTTTTTTAATATCGCTCCCCTGTATTTAAGTTACAAGTCTTACAACTAACCTGCACCTTACATGAGTCGTGAGGTCGGGAGTGTGTTGTTCAGTAGTTAAACATAGAATGACGTGACGTCACTGAAGCGTTCATTATTAAGTAAAATTTCCCAATTTACTTAACAATGGATGTTTGATTCATTACTTGAATTTATATTTTAAATTTAGACATAATATATTATTCACTATTTTAAATTTATTAAAGTTGTCTGCTGTTCGCCAGTTCGAATTGTTTAGATTTTATGACTGGTGCATATGCCTATACATCAGTATATGCGGTAAATATAGAATATTCTTGGGCCCTAAACGACTCCCTTGCTCACTTTATGGTAACACCGGCCCTGACACTGAGGACCTTAATTAATCAACTTAAAATAGAATCAATCTCTCATGTCTCGGTGAATACTGTTATCAACAATATGTGTCTGATCTCTATCTACGCTTTTATTTTTTAACAAATTGACTTTGAAGGGAGAAAAATAACTATTGCTCTGTGTGTGTGTGTGTGTACAAGACCACGGGAAGCAGGTCGGCGGCATGCAGTAACAGCGCCGCCGACATGGCCAACAACCACACGCTACCAAATTGGCCTTGCTGTCTCGTCCCGTGAAGGGAGGGGGGTAGTGGGCCACGATACGGCACGGGAGGAGGGGAAAAAGAAGAGAAGAAAGAGAACAAGATAGGATAGAACAAGAAGAAAAGGGGAAGAAAAAGAGGGAGAGGGAAAAAATAGAGGGGGGAAAAAACAGAGGAAGAGAGGGGAAAGAAAAAGAGGAAGAGGGACAGAAAGATGAAGAGGGGATATAAAAAGAGGAAAAGAAGGAGAAATGAAGAAATAAACAGGAAAATAGTAAAGTTTGAGAACGGACAACGGGGAAGACTTTACCAAGAGGAAAAACATGAAAAGTACGATAAAAAGATTATTGGTTATTGGGACTAGATTGTGGTGAAGGGAAAATATAAGGAAAAGAACTATGTGGCGAAGGAGAATAGTGGTTAATGGATGGTGGCAGTGGAGAGTGGTGGTGGTAGTAGTAGTGGTGGTGGTGGAGAGTGGTGGTGGTGGTAGTAGTAGTGGTGGTGGTGGTGGAGAGTGGTGGTGGAGGAGGGGTTAGCGGCGGAGATGGCGGTGGTGGTGGTGGTAACAATGATGGAGATAGACGGTAAAACAATAATAATAATAATAATAATAATAATAATAATAATAATAATAATAATAATAATAATAATAATAATAATAATAATGGTAAAAACGAGGAAGAATGTGAACAAAATGATAATATTAAGACCGTCATAATGCTGTTGGAGGAGATAATAAATAATAACAACGGCGTGTGGAAGAGGAGTGTAAAGGAGGGAGGAGGAGAGTGTGGCGGGCGTCTTGTGCTGAGTTTGACGCCCAGCAGCAGCAACACATATTTGCTGGGTGTTGAGCTGCCTCCCACTTTCTCGCCGCCCACCCACCTCTCTCTCTCTCTCTCTCTCTCTTAGCAAACACACATCTTAATTCCCATTTCTCCTTCTATCTCTTTCCCCTCCCTTCCCATTCCCATTCCCTGTATCTTTCCCCTTTCATTCCTTGGTTATAATTACCATCATAACTAATCTTCCATCTCCTTCTTCTTCCTGTTTACAGTCTTGTTCTCTTATTTACCCTCTCATCACTCTCCCTCATACGCTTCCGACTGACTCTCCCTCTTTATTTTCCATTTTTCGTTTATTTTTTCTTCTCCAGATCTACTCTCTCTCTCTCTCTCTCTCTTAACCCTATTCTTCCTTGATTCCTCCTTCCTTCCTCTCTACCTTTCTTCATTGTAATTCCTTACGCCTTTCTTTCCTCCCTTCACTCTTCCCTCCCTCACTTCCTTAGCCTCTCCATTCTTACTTGGTGTAGAGTGGTAACGCGCGGGGAGAGTGTCATTCTGGGGTGAGGCATCATGGAGGAAGAGGGTAGATGGGGTGAGGGAGGAGGAAGGGGGGTAGGGGAGGGGGAAGGGGGGTAGGGGAGGAGAAAAGTAGAAATGTGGGTAAGGAAAGATAGAAGTAAGGGAGAACACACACACACACACACACACACACACACACACACACACACACACAAAACTCTATGGGGTTTACCATTCACTCTTCAGTTACTAACGTTACTAATCACTGGAAACTGGTAGGAGGGGCTGGCAGTAGAGCGTAGTAAGGGAACTGGCTGGGTTGTAATGAGTGAGACGAGTCATGGAAGGCCAACCCAGGAATGAGGGAAGTGTCGTAAAAGGAGAATGATAAGAGTTTGTGGCCGGGAAGAGGAGGGAGGGAGGGTTTTGGCAGAAGGCACGTGTGTATACCGACATGGCGTGTGTGTGTTTATTGGTTCTCCATAACACCTGCTCCTCTTTCTAATCCTTAACTACACGTATGACAGCCTCTGAATTAAACTTATCTTAACTTAATCCTAAACTTACGCTCTAATCTACCTGACCTAACTTAGTCCAACTTAATCTAAATGAATGTGAAAGCAGGACGTGAACTAGCTGGACATCGTGGTGAGTCAGGACCGATTTTTTGTTCGACAACCCAAACTCAGGTGACTATCGCCAAAGTGTCACCCGGGGAACAAAGTGACAGCCCTCGTCCTGGTATAGTCTGCTGCCGCGGAATAGAGGCAAAAAAGAATCGTGTGAAAGTCGCTTTTATATACACCATGAAGCCAATCATTATGTGTACCTCTGTCCAGATGTTAGGATGTGATTTTCCCTAACTTTCCAATCAATTCATCTGTCCGGGCGAATGTCATTAAAACTTGCCACGATAAATGGTTGTGTTGTGGAGCTGCACGACTTTAGGTTAGATTTTTGCAGGAGGCCGGAAGAGAACGAGGCGGCGGTGGGGGAGGGGGGGGCGAGGCGGTGGAGGCAGAGGGGCGGCAGTGGAGGCGGAGGGGCGGCGGTGGAGGCGGCGTGGTGGGAGGGTGAGTCATGTGTACAAACAGAATGGTGAGGTGCGGCGGGGAGATCCCACACTTTTTTCTAGTTGGGTTTATAGCCACAATGGCATCACCCAGAACCCAACAGCAACCACAAAGGAGGAGGAAGAACCAAGAAGGGGAAGACGTAGAAGAAGGAAGGGTTGGGAAGAAGAGGAGAAAAAAGAGGAGAAAAAAGAGGAAACAAGTGGTAGGGGGTGGAGGACAGTGTCGCGAGAGCAGTGTGTGGGTGGCGGCAAACGTTGGGACGTGTGGTGGCAGTTTTAGCAATAACAGGCGTAAACAAACCTTATGATGCCACACTCACAACACACTATAACCACCCTCATACCCCCCCCACACTCACACTATGTACGACCCTCATATTCTTCCTACCCCTAACTTGTTACTTTAAATAAGTATCAACACAGAAAACGTACACCGGTTGAGACTGGTGGTGGCCAATCAAGTCTAGTATACACAGTTATACAGTTTTACAAAGGGGGGGAGGGTAGTGAAGCGGACTTGAGTGAGCCGGAGAGGGCGAGAGGGGCAGTGGGACGGACATGAGTGGGCAGACGATCCCACACCATACAAACAATAACTTTCATAATCTATTCACTACATATTACTTGCTTAATGATGTTTATATTCACCAAATTAAAATCAATTGGAGTCTTAATTTACAGGTGGACTCCAGACCCCGCCCCCATTTGTTTACAATACTTTTATCAACAATATCCATAAAGGAGTACGTGAATCCACCTCCTCCACCACCACCACCACCACCATCATCATCATCACCACCATTACCACTACCACCACCACAGGCGCCACCACTATCACCACCACTACTGGAGCTCTGGCGTGACGTTATCAGAAGTAGGGTGAAAAAATTAGTGATAAGACCCGCGGCGCAACAACTGTGAGAAAACAGACAATAAAGGAGAAACAACAACAGAGAAGACAAGAAAAAACCCCGACATGAATAAGCTACTAACGCCACCTAGCGGAAGGAAAGACACACCTCAACACCACGACAAAAAACTCAAGACATCCGTGGTAAAAATCCTATCTCAGTTTCCTTCAGTACTACTTAAGGAGAATTAACAATACCTTGGCTATTTTAATAATATCTTTAGTGACAATGATAACAACGAGATATAACCTCCAGGAGACGGCAATGACGGAGCCTAGATCCTCAACAGCCATCATTAATCGCCTCCCACACAGAGAACCACTGACAGCAGACCAAACACCCAGGCGGTCACCAGGCAGACTCTGGCGAACACTTAGTAAATATCATAAACACAGCCATAAACAATGATTAAAAACTGCGAGGTTGGTCGTACACCCCCACTCTCAAGTGACGTCATCACACCTGGTCAAATCTCACATCTTATGGGAAAAATAATATATTTTCAAATTAAAAAAAATGATTACCGGCTTCAATTCTTTTTTGAAGCGTAAACATGCCATTAATATCCTGACAGCTTTGAGCGTTATTTAAAAGGATTACTTTTCCTCAAGAAGTGTTTTTAAATAATTGATCAGTCCGCCCTGGAAGCAGCATTTACTATTAAAACATGAGTTACTTCAGGTAATTAATAAATATAACCGACTGTACCTGTGTCGACCTTCAATTATATTCTTTAGTCATGATTATTTCATATATACTATATCATTACTGAGAGAATCCCGAGTTATATAGTTTTATTTTAAGAAACACCGAATTGTCTGTTTACAGATAAATGTCAGACACCTTGGACACAATTTTCTTAGTGCTAGAAGGCGCAGCAACCCGCCCACGGCTGATGAGGCGGTTGCGGGGCAACGTGTGCTGAATCACGATCTGTAGCTGTCTTCCCGGGCTGGATCTTCCCCTGGCTGAGGCTCACCAACACACTCCACCCAGATTTCAGTGTTAAGGCAGCAGAGGCCGGGGGTAGGTGGTGCTCCAGCAGGTGTGTCACGTTGAGCCATACTCGGGGAGCAGCTACACGTATGGTCTACAGCCAAGGTCTTAATTACCAGACAATCTTGTTTATTTTCCCGGTAATTGCAAGTTTAAGAATGCTTCTATCTCTCTATTATGCAACATATTCGACCTTGCGACTCTTGTCACTAGATGTGTTCTATTAACTTGGGAAAAAACTTTGTCACTTTTACATTAAAACACAAATTAAAAGAGCGAATCACCAGTTCTAAGGCGCGAAGATTGTAAATAATAGTCTAAAATATTATCTACACACCTGGTTATACCATTAAGTGCCCAAAGTTTCTATGTTAAGAATATATTGTAAAACAAAATTGAAAACTAAATAATAATTAGTTCCTATTTCTGTACACGCTTACCACCCCAACAATTAATTCAGCATCTTCATTAACATTGCATTGAAGGTAAGTTGGGCTCCAGCTTCAACAATAGCCAGTTATTGACTGACCACGACGTTTCACGCTGTAAGATTTGTTAATTGTCACGCACGCCAGGAGATGTAATGGTGAGACCGTATTCACCGTCTGCCGTCACCTGTTCATCCTAAGCTAATCCTATTTCACTGTTCTACCGTCTACAGACCTCGTTCTTGCCCCAATCATCCTCAAGGACTGAAAGCCAGTAACAGCATAGTCGGCAGTAGCGGTCTAGGCCTGTAGACCACACCAGAACCGAGGTGATCCTCTCTCACGGACAGACACGTCCCGGGTGAGTCTGAAGGTGTGCCAATGAGAGGACCTGGTCGTGTTATCTTTCACAGTGAAGCACGTGAATACATTTTTCACTTCTTGTAGAAACATCACTCCAACAAAGTCTTTCTCTCCATACTTATCAATTCAAACACCAACAGAGACGTTAAGAAACTGCCGTAGGAAACGCTGAAGGAGGGAGGAAAGAGTCTCCAGGCACTACATACACACAGAGTCTAGCACCGCCTTCTCCAAAAGCCAAGAATTCCAAGAAAATACCCCAAACTTTTGTAATTAGGAATGTCTGGAGTTGATCCACACGTTTACCCATTCTCGTCAAGTAGCCCCGGCCAGCAGCTAGTAGGGGGGGGGGGGAAGCGACGGAAAGTTGTGATGGGTGAGGGTGTGGGGTAAGGGTGCTGGCCGGGGGTGAAGGTATGGGGTGAGGATAAGGGTGTGGGGTGAGGATGAGGGTGCGGAGTAAGGATGAAGGTGTAGGATTAGGACGAGGGCGTAGGGTGAGGGTGTCAGGTGATGGTCATGAATCACTGGAAAAACTCATCAAGTTAACACAATAACAAACACAACTTCGGTACTTCCTGAGGTTTATTAACGTGTGATATTCTCGTAACAACTTTTAGTGAAAAGTCTTATATACACGAATCCTGTGAGGAGATTAAAGGTACGGTCGTTACGTGTAGGGCGGCCACATTCCTAAAAACTGTGTACCCTGCCGTTGACTACCTACCAACGTACACACATAGACAGACAGACAGACAGTTCTATACTATATCCACCTGCTGGACTGTGAGGCGCTGCTCTATGCTATGGTTTTCATGATGAATCCTTACAACTGGGAGTATTGTCTACCAGCCGCCCACTGCCCACCACCCTCTTGAATATGTCACAAGCACGTAAATGGGACCTGACAAGAAGAGAGACGTACAATGAACCCTGAGAGGTGGAGCATTATCTTGATAACCCTCATCCAGCTGTACCACTCATGCAATGTTCCTTTAGATAAACCCTTCCACACTGAACTCAAACAAAAGACTTATGAACCATATGAACCACTCCTACCAGACACTGCTTCCTATCTGGAGACGCGAGGGACTCTGACGGTGTTGAACAAACTACTGAGGTATTATCTTTGAGAGTTTGTCAGTCAAGGCAGCTAACATCCTTTGTCTGCATGCATCCTCGACCATCTGGTTTGGACTGGACGCTCAGCTGTCAGGACGAATAACCCTGAAAAAGGTGGACACGCGCGCGAATTTCTCAATTTAGGAAATTACAAATGTTGGTTCAGTAGGAAGACGTGGGTGTGGGCGAGTGTGGGTTCGGAAGAGTGTAGGAGTGGGAGAGATTGGTCAAGGAAAGACAGGGTTGTGTAAAAGTGTGGGTGCAAAATTGTAAATGTGGGAGGGTGTGAGTGTGGTAGGATAAAGGTGTAGTTATGTAGGTGGGAGAGGTTGTGGGTGTGGTGAATCTGTAGATTTAAGAGAGTGTGGGTGAATATGGGTGAGTATACAGTAGGTGTGGGATGGTGTGAGTGTGGTAGGATGTACAGTACAAACTACCTAAGACTTGCTCTGTTGTGCTGTTTACGTGGCCACCACTCCAGGTGTGGCCCTCACTAAAGGCCACTCCTCTCCTTCACCTCTGTTATGACTCACACTGCTCGGTTTACTCTTCTCGCCGCCTGGACCATATCGTGTGGGCGTCTCCTAACTCTCAGGGAGGTACAGTGCTGTGTCCTCATTAAAAATAACCCAGCAACAATATTTCCACTACGACATATGACTGGGCAAAAACAGACAAAGAAAAGAAAATGGGAAACTTGGATTAACTTTCTTCGTGAACAGTTTCCACTCGGTAGAATCACCAGCGTCACCATCAGATCTTAACGTAGGGGGTAATATAACAGCTCCAACCATTTTCTCTTTTCTCAAGATTTTACGTTCGTGGTCATGATCATATTTCCCGAAGACCCTTATTTGTTGTGTGATAGAGATGGGGAGAGAGAGAGAGAGAAGGAAAGAAAGAAAGAGAATGAAAAATGAGACAGAGAATGGATATAGATAACTTGGTATAGAAACCCACCTGACTGAGAAAGAACCAAAAACGTGGAGAAAGAAGAAAGTGAGAAAGAAGGAATACATAAAAATATATATCACATGATTACACATGCAGGTAAATATAAATTAGGTGTATTTTTTAAACTCATAGAGCGACAAATACTTTTTTGGGGGGGGAAAGAGCTGAGCAGTGTCCATTATTATTCATTATTATATATATATATATATATCTCTCTCTCTCTCTCACAGAGTGATAGGAGGATATATTAATATGTAATGAGAGCGCGTGGGTTGGTTGTGTTACGTATATAACCAAGACAACCATCCTCACCACCATCCCCTGCTCCACACACAACCCACGCTCATACAGTCGTCAGCATAATACCTGTGCTGACACTCGTATGCATTTATACACATTCACGTTTCAGTGCCTTGATATTTTGAGAACTGATTTGTGCTGTCATGTTTACTTTACACATTATTAATAGAGCAGTGGCAGAGTGGATGAAGCTACTCGTCTCCTGCCTTAATGGTCGCTAGTTTGCACTCCCAGTCCACCCGGCTGTAAATGGGTTAAATGAATTTACAGTTAGGGAAGTGAAGGTATGAGTGCAGTACCGGCCAAGCTGCCTCCTCGTGTACCGAACGCTTCGCAGAGTGTGTGTTGTATGGCGTCAACTTGCATTTTATACACTGAAGTAATAGTGTTTCCTCAAAATCAAAATGGCTTATAGAGATAACATGTTACAAATAAAACAATATTAAAGTTCATATCGATTTGCTTTTATTATTATTATTATTATTATTATTAATTTTGCTTTATAAGTTCCTTGTCATTCCTGGCCAGCGGCACACACACACACTACTACTGCGCCACTCTGTTCTTGCCCTTCATACTTAACTAATGTAAACAAGGATTAACTACCCCGTATATTACTAGCAAGTCATTTAATAACTAAAGGGAAAAATATCTTATCTGTTATTAGTGTTTTTGTCTTTAACGTGTCCTTACTATCACCGAAGTCACTGACATACAAACGTAAATTTATACCACAAATTTAGTGAAAACCAGATCAACCAAATGCTAAATTTTTCTGACACCATCACTAAAATTTCACTCAGTTTGATTCATAATTGTAAATATTGTACACTTATATTTCACCTTCACTACAATGTCATTATATATCATATACAACCCGTCAGTGGTGTACACAGTTCACTTTAAACAATGAATGATTACAACCAGCACACATAAACAGCCTACACTTGCCCCTCTACCACTCCGGAATGTACAGTAGTTATACAATGGTGTAAGGCTACGACGCCACACTAACACGACACGACGCCAACACCTGATATGACAGTATGAACAGCACTATATTTACATAAGTCTGTGTTGTATAATTTGCATATCAATGAAACAAAATCCAAAAAGATTACGTAAAACATTAATCATATCATCAGCATTTAGTCTACAAGAATTAGTTTGTAGGGATAATCGCCCGGTTTAGCCTTAAAAGTTAAAACGCATTTGAAGTGTTCTGCCAAATAGGATTAACTCTGATATTTTGTTTATTGTAATCAGCTGACTGGAAAAGCATCCCGTGTGACCCCCTTAATCTATATCATCTCAAAATATAACCTTAGCCATCAAAACAAGTTGTACACATGACCACCAGGAGCACGGGAGGTAAAGGGTCATTTTCTGTCTACTGTACTGACCTTATCAACCCCAACAGTAACCTTTGTAAGTGGGCGGCACCATCCATAATCAATGCTACAGATTACAATCCTAACTCGTGTGTGCGTGTGCGTGTGTGGAGGGGGGGGGGGGTCAACTGAAAAGGTATAAGGATAGTCTTAAGACAAACCTGAAAAAGTGCCAAATCGACCCCCCTCACCTGGGAGTCGATACTTTCGAGTTACCCCGACTGCATAACAATCCAGACAAGCGCCAACGCCGGAAAGAAGCTGCCACCGCCCCTCCCACACTAGATGTAGCCCCCCACATGTGCAACTTCTGTGATCGACCCTGCCGGTCCCGTGTCGGCCTCTATAGTCACCTCAGAACACACCAACGAAAGTGACATCCTGAATAACTCGTATCATCGTATCATAGCTGGATGATCGTCATACTCGATTCCGAGTGACAGCAAAGTAGTAGTAGTAGTAGTGTGTGTGAAATTGTATCGGGTTTGTCTATAATATATAATTAATGTGTTTTGTAAAAGGTACCGAGTCTCATTAATAGTAGTGTGTCTAATGACCTCTCTCTCTCTCTCTCTCTCTCTCTCTCTCTCTCTCTCTCTCTCTCTCTCTCATTAAAATTACATAAAAGGTTAGAGGTGGAACTTTCACCATTCTCATTTATAACCTGTGACCTTCCCACCCACTGTGACCTTACTTGACCTCACTACTCAATGTGACCTTTGACCTCACCCTCCCCCCTCATGTTACTGTGTATAGTGACGTGACTTGTTATGACCTGCACTGATTAATTCCTGTATCAGTTTTATTATGCATTATGAATCAAGGTGTGTGTGTGTGTGTGTGTGTGTGTGTGTGTGTGTGTGTAAGAATCAATAAACAAAGATGAAAAAGAGAGGAAGAAAGAAAGGAGCAGAAAAGGAAAGATGAGGAGGAAAGAAAAGGAGATGGGGAGAAGTAAAGGAGAGAAAGACAGGAGAAAAACAAGGTAGGGGAGATAAAGATAGTGAAAATGAAGTGAAAAATACAGGTAATGGAACTGAGAGAAAACAGACGTGAAAGAGAGACCAATAAAAGAGGTGAAAAAAAAGAAGGCAACAGAACAAGTGAGAAAGAGAGGGCAATAAAACACGGTGGGAGAGGACAATGGAAGAAATGGGAAACAACGGAGGCAATAAAACAAGTACGTAAGATAGAAGAGCGCAATGGATAAAGTGAAAAAAAATAGACAACAATAAAAGGGATGAATAAGAGAGAGGCATAAACAAGAAGAAAAGACAGAAATGGAGTGAATATAGCTAGAGGGGGGCGGAGGGGGGGACTGAGAGAAGGAGCTGGGCAGGGGGCGGGGTGCAGGGGAGGGGCGGGGCAGGAGGGTCAACAGTGATAAGTGCCTCCCACAATGTGATATCCTCACCTTCTTTGACCTTGGATGGGGTTGTGTTGAGGTCGCCTTGCCTCCAGGTCGAGAAACTAAAATACAGTATCGTATGTATGTATGTATGTATGTATGTATGTATGTATGTATGTATGTATGTATGTATGTATGTATGTATGTATGTGTGTATGTATGTTTTAGGAGGCTGGATGGGTTTAAAAAAGAAAATAACACACCCAGCTTGACTCATTTGGGCCAGAGAACTAAACCAGAGCAAAACGCCAGAGGTGACGAAGATGAAGTGATAAAGAAAGTGTCACCCAAGAACCAACCTAGCGGCTAGAGTGAATATCCATGACGCAATTAGTCTGAGAAGAAACTGACGTGAATTTTTCGTTTCGCATTGAATATTAATTAAAAGAAAGTGTTTATTTTTAAGTTTCATTTGAGTTTTCTTGGTGAGAGTGAGAATAAAGATGAATGTATAGTTGAAATGTTCATAGATTATTATATACTGGTGCTTTAATACACGACACATACACAAACAAAATTTATACAGAGTGAGTATAATGTATAATGTATCCAGGCTAGTGTCCATCTAACATCTACCACACCATTAGCTCCATTCACCACACCATTAGCTCCCTCCACCACACCATTACCTCCCTCCACCACATCATTATCTCCCTCCACCACACCATTACCTCCCTCCACCACATCATTACCTCCCTCCACCACACCATTACCTCCCTCCACCACACCATTACCTCTCCACCACCTCACTCAGACACTCACTATCTCCTCGTACACCTACACTTCCTCCCCACCACCACCACCACCACCACCATAAACCTTCACCACATATATTTTCACCCCCGCCATTTAAAATTTATTGTTCCCACCACCTACCACACCTACACACTGCTCCCACCTACCACACCTACACACTGCTCCCACCTACCACACCTACACACTGCTCCCACCTACCACACCTACACACTGCTCCCACCTACCACACCTACACACTGCTCCCACCTACCACACCTACACACTGCTCCCACCTACCACACCTACACCCCACAATTTACCATACACTTAAGTACACTCCTTCCCAACCTGTCATGTTTGTACAGCTCTTGTGACTTCTCTCCCCAGTACACTCCAACACATTATACACACCGACTCACTGTATACATACATACATACATACATACATACATACATACATACATACATACATACATACACACTACCTTCATTGTGTATAATTAGTTTCATTGACCTACTGGAGAACTTAACAACACATAACACCTAATTTAGTTTCCTCGGGAGATGAGTGTTTACGTTCACCCTGTTGTAATGTGTCGCAAAGTTGCAATCTGTGTCGTTACCGGTATTGATGTTGTGTGTGAGAGAAGAGGGGTGAGAGGGGGAAGAGGAGGTGGGAGAGGAGAAGAGGGGTGGGGAGGGAAGAGGGGTGGAGAAGAGGGAAGAGGGGGTGAGGAAGAGGGGTGAGGGGAAGAGGGGTGGGAGGGAAGAGGGGTGGGGGGGAAGAGGGGTGGGGGAAGAGGAAGAGGGAAGAGGGGGTGGGGGGGGAAGAAGGGTGGGGGAGGGAGAGGGTGGGGGTAAGAGAGCTGAGGGGGTGAGAGGGACGAGGAGTGGGGAAGGAGGGGGATGAGTATCATGTTTGCACTGGCTGATTGACAGAGGCACGCAATAGACTGTTAGAGGATGGTCACAGAAAACGACCTCTAACCTTTCGGGGAGACTAAAGGAAACAGATCTTACTGGTATTTGTTAACTGCCCTCTGGAAATTGTAAACTCCTGGTCCTAGTTTACGTTCAACAACTCCATGGCTGAGTGTGACAAAATCCTTCAGTTTATTTTTTTTCCTGATACTTACCAAGAGGAGTGATCGTTCTGCTCATGTCACTAAGGGTTTATATATATACAGGTAGTTCGGTTTCCTTAAGAACATAAACTCTCCTCTCTCTCTCTCTCTCTCTCTCCTACAACCAGCATCAACACTACTGATAACTAGGGTGAAAAAAGCCCCAAACTGTCAGGTAACTTGTATAAACCAGAATAACAGGTCGCTCGTAAACTCTCCTTCCCCACACACACACGTACTTCACTACCACCTCCATAACATAACTCTTGGCCGATTTATTAAACCACTAACGAAAGGCAGAAATACTTAACTGCTTTAATAACACGGCCTGTTTTGAGAGGCAGGAAATATATGTGTTCATAAGTCAGGTGTAAAGTGGCAGCCGGGCATACACACGTTTTCCCGGCAGGTGTGACCAAAAGTTTGAGAATTTAATGACACCTCAAATGCCCCGTGGACCCTGGTGTGCTCTCGAAGGCTATAAATGTTGGATTTGAAAGGTTATATTACAGTTTTCCATACAATTTGTCATTCCTTAAAGTATTAATTTATGTAAGTTTCAAGACTAGCAATTCTTCCAAACAGCAAAAAACGCACACACTTTTCTTAACCACAGTGGAAGAAGTTTACATACATGGTGTACAGGTAATGGTACAGGTAGGTTTGCATCACATAAAAAGCGGATGTCCCTCAAATAAAAAAATATATATATATATTGTTCTGAATTTTCTCACTAGAATTCAAGAAAAAAAATTGAAATGGGCAGCCAGTGATGAGAGCTTACAGGTGGCCAAGTCTTCCTCCGCCACAAGCTCTAAACAACAATGATGAAAATGACTGTATCTGAAATACTATGAAACTCGACTATTATAATACAAATACTACTAAATCAAGAGTTCCATCTGTGTTGACTAATGTAATGTACAGTTCCTCTCTCCCCCCGGCCAAAACAAACATATAATTTAATAAATCACCTGAGTGAGGATAACACGCTACCCAGTGTGTGTGCAGGGAGACAGACTTACCTTATTAAAGATCTCTCGCAGGTTGTCTGTCTTGGCTCTCCTGAGGTAGCCGGTGCCCTGTGGAAACATAAAAACATTAGTCATCAGAAGTAATAACCTCAAACACGCACACACGCACACACACACACACACACTTCTGCCCTAACAAATGGACCCATCACTCATCTGCAGCATCAGACAAATTTAAAGTAAATAACATTAACGATGTCTCAGGGTGACATCAGGATTGTTAAGTCCAATATATGGATCTACCAAACTCATATATTACTGAAGACGAAAAGAAACAAGTAATATCATGTGTATTTTCGTCGTCGTCGTCATCAATAACAGGCGCCACCTAGCGAGACTTGGTGGGTCCGCAGACAGGTGTAGTCTCATCAGGCGTAAAATAACTTTTCTGTGACCT
Organism: Homarus americanus; assembly: GCF_018991925.1. Classification (NCBI taxonomy): domain Eukaryota; kingdom Metazoa; phylum Arthropoda; class Malacostraca; order Decapoda; family Nephropidae; genus Homarus; species Homarus americanus. The sequence goes on along the minus strand of NW_024754249.1, from coordinate 1,169,711 downwards.
TTGACCTTGACCTGTGCCTGGTGATGTGTGGTGGTGGTGGTGTATACTCAGCTAATGTTTGGTGATGATATTCTTATTGGAATAAAAAAGTTCTTATACATATTTAAATTACGTTTATAATGGCAGTACGACGTTTAACCCTCGACTGTGGCGTTGGCGAGGTATTATTGTCTCATAATAACTGATATTTTCGGTTCACAAGTTTCAGGGTAAATATGAAATCTTATTTGATCTGAGTCCAATTCTGAACCTTGATCTCTGGCTGTGACCTTGGCCTTCCGGGCACAGAGTAACAAACTGGTTCTGGTACAGTATATGATAACAGTCTCACAGATACATCTTTTAACTGCTCTACAGCCATTGGCTCCTGAGGGCTGGAGGGAAACATTACAGTGATCGCTGGCGGAGAAAACTAACACCAGAGGTCAGGGGTCATAAATATACTGAATATATTTGTTTTATTCTGTATGCACACAGTGTTCAATTTTATACTCAGGGCACATAAATATACAGTATATCCCACCGTAAACAGACGTGGCGCTATAATACTCAATGAAGCTCAACACCAAATAAAAACACCACTTATGGTTGACAAATTACACAATAACCTTTTAAAACATATTTCGTAAATTTACTAATCTGTTTGGCAAATTTTTCTTCAAAATATTAAAAATGTGACAATATTCTTTCACAGCATTATCGAAATTAAAATGCATGGCGGACGAGTTTTTATAGTTTTTTTTCCTGAAATTTAATTTTTCTTATACATTTTAAAATATTTTATCATAAGAGCAGCGGGAGGCCAGGTGTTGAGACCCAGTGTGTTGGCGCGCGCACACACACACACCACCTCCAGCCAGCCTCATCACCCATGTCAGTCAATCACCAGTTTCAGAAAATTCAAACCAATCTTCTTTTCTGTTAATATACCAGTTACAGTCTGTTGTTTTAGTCACCAGCTAGTCAGTGGTTTTAAGAGTCACCAATCAGTCACTGGTTCTACAGAGACCAGTCTGGTTCTATAGTCATCAGTCACTTGTTTGAACTACCTCCCAACTGCAGCAATGATAATGGTTCGGTTCAACAGTCGTTAGTCCCAGCTAGTTGTGCCAGTTTTACCTCAGTCACCGTTGTCCACCACTCACTACAGTTAGTCACCGTTGTCCACCACTCACTACAGTTAGTCACCGTTGTCCACCACTCACTACAGTTAGTCACCGTTGTCCACCACTCACTACAGTTAGTCACCGTTGTCCACCACTGACTACAGTCACTTATAACCAGTTAATTATTAGTTTGAATCAGTCAGTATTTCCACCTGACGGCTACCTTTACTCTGTGTTGCAATTAAAACCAGGTACAACTTCCACAATATCACCAGCTCCAGGCAACAGGGAACTCCAGGTAACAGTGAGCTTCGGGCAAGAGGCAGCTCCAGGTAACAGTGAGCTCCGGGTAACAGGCAGCTCCGGGTAACAAGCAGCTCCGGGCAACAGGGAGCTCCAGGCAACAAGCAAAATTTCCGAGACAGACTGGTTCCAGGAAGCCGTACTCCATAAAGTTAACAATTCCCGCCAGTAGTTAGTTCCAGCCAGTCACCAGCTGCAGACAGGCATCCTTTTCAAATGCCTCTAAGTTCAACCTAGTCACCAGTTTGAAACAGTCACCATTTCAGTCAGTCATCATTTCCACACAGTCGTTTACCCAAGTCAATGGTACATGAACGTTATAAGTGCCAGTTACAAGTGAGAAGAACCAGTTATATCCAATTGACAGTAACAGTCAGTATGTCAAGTGGGGGAAGAGAGCAGACGAGGGAGTGGGGGCAAGTGGTGCGGTGCGGGGCGGGGCGGGGTGATGGTGGTTGATCCCAGCTTGTGTAATTGTCTGTGTAACTTGGCATCACCAGAGACGGGGTAATCTTGTCTAACTTACTGCCCCGAATTGGAAACTTGGTGAGCCAAGACTAAGGTGAGCAGGATGTGGCGGCGAAGAGCCTTGGTGAAGACAGGTCCGAGGAATGTTGACCTTCCTGTACCAGCCAACTTTTACCTCACTATCTATCAACTTCTCCCTCTCTCTCTCTCTCGATACATTTTTCTCGACTTCATTGAAATGGGAAAAGATATTCTCTGTGTTCTACGTGCTTCAATGGTTGTCAATGTCCAGAGGAGGTCGAAGGGTTTGTATCTGTGATTGTCGTGTTTCCATTGTAAAACGTAAATAAAACACCGAACAGTCAAGGATTTGCTCAAGAAAACATTTCATCTGACTGATCCGCTGTGAGCCAGGACAAGGCCTCGAGCCCCTGAGGGATTAACATAACACACATACGAGCTATAAACTGAAGCTCATCGGCACAAAAGTGATGGATAACACGTGCGATATACCCTTCCTCACCCCCCCCCCCCTCCTGACACATTTATATCCATCATGGGATGAATCACCTGTACTAACTGTTGTTTATTACCCACCTGCCACGCCCACCTCTACCTCCAACGAGTCAGTCAGTCAGGTCAAAGCACACCATCACACTATCTTTTGTACGAATATTGCTTCAATGGACCAGAAATTGTCAAATCTGTGGCTGCTTTAAACAGAATATGCTGAGTGACTACAAATTCCCCAGTCAGAAGAGGGATATAATTTGTCGAAAGTGAGTTGAAAACAGTTCAGCGGCAGAGCCAAATATATGACGTTCATGAAGATATATCCTCATGAAAGCACTTTATTTTCTTAATACACTAAATCTCAGCAAGAGTTAACCCCAGCACGACTCATAATATCCATAATATATATTCAATATTATTATAGTATAGTCTGATATAATACTCTCATAAAACTCAACCTGACCCTATAATTTTTTCATCAGACTTCACTGTTCTTAGTTTCCTAATTCTGGTTAATCTTTTATAGAATCCTAGTGTGTGTTTTAGTCTCCTATTTCACATCCTTAAAACACCTAACCCTTATTCAGTCCCTTCGTAGGATTATTTTTTTATAAGTAATCCTTCCTGCCAGACACAACGATAAAACAATAATACTCGATAAGATTTCTGTTATATACTGTCTGGAGGGCTTATAGTGTGTGTGTGTGTGTGTGTGTGTGTGTGTGTGTGTGTGTGTGTGTGTGTGTGTGTGTGTGTGTGTGTGTGTGTGTGTGTGTGTGTTGGTTCAGCATTATCATCAGGCACCAGGAGAATTATATAACCTTGTGAAGGAAGCTGTGTTTCTAGTTCCAGTTGACCTTCACCTTTGACCTCTAAGTCCTTTAAAGCAACACGGTTTATCTTCTCTGAGGATGGTGGCAGGAAGAGGAGGGAGCTAGGGGAGGGTGGGGAGGTGGTGGGGGGGAGGGAGGAGGGGAGGGAGGAGGGGAGGGGTAAGAAGGAGGAGGAGGAAGGGGGGTAAGAAAGAGGAGGGAAGAAGGAGGTAAGAGTTGGAAGGAGTAAAAATATGAGAATGGAGAAGAGATAAAAGAAAAGGACGTGAAAGGGGAAAGGAGGAAAGGGTATAACAAGAAAGATAAAGAGAACCAAAGACAGCAGGAAATAAAGAAGAGGAACGATAAAGAGAGGAAGGGAGGGGGCATGGAATAATGTAGAAGAGGAGGAGGAGGTGATGTGGGTAGAAGGAGAATAAGAGAATTATGATACTAAAAAAAAAGGATAAGGAAGGGATAATCTATGTCAGTTACTTTATACATCTAAAACACACACACACACACACACACACACACACACACACACACACACGTCGTTCATGTCCGCCAGTGGAAAACACAAGAAGAAATAAATTATATAGTTTCACAGACCTTCAGTTTTAAAAGAATAATAAGCCCACTCAATAACAACCAAGGCGCCGACTCAGCCCTGCCCCCCTCCCAACTGTGTGTGTGTGTGTGTGTGTGTGCCGCCGACTCCTGAACCAGTGGAAGAGACCTTACCAGGCCCTTTCCTCCCAGGACACTAGAATAGTAATGCGCCACAAGGTCTGCTCTCTCTACCTTATCCGACGTGGCTCCACCCTATTTACAGCTAGGTCGGTGTGAGAGGCGTCTGGTAAAATTTATTAACCCTGAGGTCACCATTATGCTGGTATAGTCCGTTCTCTGGTCATGATAAGATTTAACTAGACGATATGTATCACAAATGTGTTTTAGCAAAGGAATAAAGGATGATACTAAAGATAAGATAATGATAGTGGAAAGAAAAGGTAGGAGAGTAATACAGGGAACAAGGATGAGAGAAGATCATGAGAACACACCTCAATATCTGCTGATTGATGGGGGTAATTTGACGTTATGGAGGTGGTGGTGGTACTGATGACGTGGAATTACCGCAACATTGTTCATCTTGTTGTGTCGTCTCAGTAATTAAGTGTCTCGTGTGATCCTGGAGACTACCTGTACTAATTCCTCCTTCAACATCACTCTTAATCCACCTCACACTTCACTGCAATTACCTTATTATTACATTTCTAACGGTGATATTTTGGTTTAGATCTAAAATTAAAAATTATTCCCAGATTACACTGACACATCATATTTGTAATTAAAACAGAATCTAATTAAATATTATAATTGTGGGCATTTTTTTTTATTGTTTTGTGGCGGTAATTTAATGTAATAACTCTGACATGATTCCTTCTAATCCTCAAAAATTTACAAAAAATATTAAAGATTATTGTTGTAAAATTTCGCACCCATTATATTTCTTCATTGGGCCTTTCAAATCTGTTCAGTCAAATGGCGGAGTGTGTGTGTGTGTGTGTGTGTGTGTGTGTGTGTGTGTGTGTGTGTGTATACGATCTCTTCTTTAACTATCAATCTATCAAAGCAATAACGATCTTTCAGTGACCAACAACTCTCTACTCATTCCCATGTAGACGACACAGCCTTCCATAGCACTCAGTCTAGCGAGATGAAATTAGTAACACCAGACAACAGACATCCTCATCTCTACAGGAGGATCTCGCACGAGTACCTGAGAAGGGTGTACCCAACGTCAGTCACCTTCAATTCGTCTTACCATGGCAAACTTTATCAGAAATGTTGCTAAAACGGCGTCAATTAAGCTTGGACCCATGTTCAGACTCGAGCCCTATTTTCCTCATAAACAGATGGCAACCATTGATGTAAGTCATGCCCGCTCCCACACAGTCATTGTTGTGACGAGATACATTCAATAGTGTCACCACCCCGCACCCCCATCAACCTACGACAGCATCTGGGCCTATTACCTTTCTGTTGAATTTACATTTTGCAGAACTCCTGTCTACTAAAGCTCGTTTATTTCCCAAGTGGCATTTTGGGACACTCCCTGCCTCAGTTTGATTTCTCTGTCCCATAAACGGGCACGTTTGACACATTTGTAAGCCTCTGGTACACAAGGAGGCAGTGTAGCCGTCTGTGCCCTCTACCGTCTTCACTTCCCCACCAGTAAAGTTAGACGCCCGCTCACAACTTAGGAGACTGAGGAGTGTCCCCCGGAGAATTCCAGTGCTGCATCCACTTGGCAGAGATGTTTTATTATACAATACAAACGCTTATATGGGTCAACACGACAGCATTCACATACACATGTTCTACATAACTTTAGACAAATATTTTTTTTTGTATAAGCAAAAACCGTTATTACTTGAAACACCAGTATTCCAACACAGACCCAGTCACTTGTGTCCCGGGATACAAGAATAACAAACTGAGAAAACAAAAGCAATAAAAAGTGACAAAAATACAACGGTGCTTCAAGCAATTTGAGATTAAAACACGCGTGACAGATCAACTGCAAGTTGACAAACTTGTCATTCTCCACCACGTGCTGCCATCCTCGAGTCACCTGAGCATGAGCCACTAGTTTGTTTAACAAATCGTCTCTAGAGAACTGGTGAAAAAGTTACCAGACAAAACCCTCGCCCACTACCAATCCACACCTCCCCCCAGGCAACCGGCACAAGGCAGAATCCGGGGAGCTAGGCGAGGTACTTCACTTATTACAGTTGATGGTGAGAGCCGCCATCCATCACCCAACAGTTGATGGTGAGAGCCGCCATCCATCACCCAACAGTTGATGGTGAGAGCCGCCATCCATCACCCAACAGTTGATGGTGAGAGCCGCCATCCATCACCCAACAGTTGATGGTGAGAGCCGCCATCCATCACCCAACAGTTGATGGTGAGAGCCGCCATCCATCACCCAACAGTTGATGGTGAGAGCCGCCATCCATCACCCAACAGTTGATGGTGAGAGCCGCCATCCATCACCCAACAGTTGATGGTGAGAGCCGCCATCCATCACCCAACTATCGTTATCAGAAGGATGGAGGCGGCTGAGGGAAGCGACACGGAAACTAGAGTAGGAAGGACTGAGGGAGAAAAAACACGCAAGAGGAGACAGGTTCGGTGAAGACGTGGATGTGTAGGTAATTACGGGGTGAGGGAGGGAGAGGATACAGCCAGGCCAGACGGAGGTGCGCCACCCCCTCCGTTATATAACCCTTCAGTTTCAGTCTATAGGCGTCACACCGGGGAGAGGAGATCACCACTCACTCGGTATGCTCGTCTACCAACTCGGGCTTAGTAAGTTAGTAAAAAAAAAATATGTGTTAATCCCCTTCCGCTGGAGTTAACATTAATGAGAGAGTGATGGTCTCCAGTTGAAACTACCAGAACAATATTAAGAATTTTTGCACTAAAGTTGAGATTACTTAAGTTCCTCAGCGGCGGCGGTCTCTTGTTTTGTTGTGCCACCAAACTTCTTAACACAGCCACCATCACAGTCATGAGTGAAGAGCGTGTTTATGAGTCAGGGCAGTACTCATGGGTGAGGTGAGTCATCATAAGTAAGGTGAGTACACATGACAGACATATTTACTCATGAGGGACGGAAGTAAAGATGGATAATGAGGTCACCAATGAACGAGGAATTGACTTGAGACTCAGGAGTAAACAATTGAATGAAGAATTAACTCATGAGTGAGGAGTGTACTCATGAGTAAGTACAATACTCATGACCAAGAAGCTTATTATCTCCCAGGTGTCATAAAAGGGTTCAGCTCCACACCAAGATGTATCCCTGTACAATACTTATACACAGTACACAAACCCCGTCAGTGTATTATAAATGTACACAGAGCAGCAGCGAGAGACGTGGATGGTGGCGACTATCAACGGCGCCCCCCCCCCTCCCCCCTCTGTAGAAAACCCCCGATTAAAAAAAAACTACAATTTATGGGGCAATTATACCAAAATTATGAGTGTGAGCGAGGGGAGAGGGGGATAATGAGGAGGAGGAGGAGGAGGAGGAGGAGGAGGAGGGGAGGAGGAAGAGGCTGGTTTATGTAACTGAGGCTTTGTTATTATGGATCACTATGTTGTGTTTCATTATGTGGCGTTATGCTTTCACACACACACACACACACACACACACACACACATCAATAACCCTGGTTGATGTTAGTAAAGTACACACAATAAAATCTACGGAGTACTGCTCGTAAAGTGTTGACATTACGAGGTGCTCCAGTATTGATTCTAACCTGGAGTTAACACAGCTCTAGGGAAGGCAGGTGTGAGCTATTACAATACATCTGATAAGCTATGTGGCATTCCATCCATCCTTCATCCATCCATCCATCCATCCATCCATCCATCACCCACAGTGCCATCCTCTTAACCTTGGTCCTCCTCCCTAAATGTATTCGTTCCGTCTATCCCAATCCTCCCCAACTCTCCAGGGACTCCACTTAATATTCCAATCATCCATCCCGCTCTCGACCTTCCACTGGCCTTTATAATCTCAATTTTGTCCATTATTATTTCAACCAGTCCCCTTCATCACTAATTATAAAGCCAAAGTGTGTATATTTTTTCATATTTTTTTTCATTTTCCAGCATTTCTCATTTTCCTCGAGTCAATCTTAGCATTTCTTCATTTGTTTTACTTTGAGTATAATGGATCTTTAGCATTATCCCGCAACACCACGTTTCAAAGGCCTATTCTAACCTTTATCCCATACTAAAATATTAACCCCCCTTTGTGAAACATATCTCAAAGGTTATTAAATGCTGTTTTATTTGACATTATTATCTTTCTTTATAATTTGTTTTTCTCCTTCACATCTACAATCACCATTTATTTTATATAATTCCTAATAAAAAACCCCGACTACTGAGGCGTTCTTTTTCTATTGGTTATTATAATGCATTAGATTTATTTTCAATTTGGACATTGCCATTATTACCATCGTTACAGTCAAAATTTTCACCCTATACCGGTATCCTTCGCGTTTTTTTTTACCCATTAAACAGTTCAGTAGCCTTTTCTAACGCCTCTTCACCCTCTGCAATAAAACCATCACCATCTTTATACCAAATACCTGATATAACTTCATCAGCGACTCTTATTCCCTCGACACAACTCACAACTTCTCGTAAAACATCCTAAAGGGTATTATACACAATGTTGGGAGATATAACCCGGGCTTAGTTAATTCCCTATTGATCTATCTAACCCGGAACTAAGTATTATACGTTACGTCATTAATAGTTATTATCCATTATACAATTATTAAAACAATTACTCAACCTCTTTAAAAAAAACACGTACAAATTAAACCCATAACAGTAAACTTAACATAACTAACGATATATTGTTTTTTGTTTTAGGTGGGAAATATATTAAAATGTTTTAATATAGCGAAGGCACAGGCAGCAGTGTGTGTGGGGGGTGGGGAGGAGGGGGTGAGGGAAGAGGGGGTGAGGGAGGAGGGGTGAGGGAGGAGGGGGTGAGGGAGGAGGGGGTGAGGGGGGTGGAGTGTAGGGGACATATTTTACTTATATTGGTGGCGCTCCGTGACAGTCAATCGTACTACACTGCCTAACTGCTCTACACTCGGGTACAGTTCTATCGTGTGGTTGTTTTCTTGTGAATGCCTCGTGATTATTCTTCATTCTTTCATTCATTGCTGTCTTCATTCTCATGGTTGTTTTCTTGTGAATGCCTGCGATATTCTTTTTCTTCTTTCTTTCTTTCTTTCTTTCTTTCTTTCTTTCATTCATTCATTCATTCATTCGTTACTTCCTTCATTTTCACGGCTGTTTTCTTGGATGTCCCTTGATATTATTCTTCATTCTCTCATTTGTTTCTTTCTTCATTATCGTGGTTTTCTTTCTTCATCATTCCTTATTTACTTGTGGATTTCTCGTTATAATTCTTACTTTCTCTCATTCATTTTCTTCATTTACGTGGTTATTTTTTGTGAATTTTCTTTATTTTATTTTATTTTCTCTAATTCATTTAATTCACTACACAAACTTTAGTGTGCCATTGCTATAGTAATTAGTATACCGTATGTACAGTAACTTGTGTCAATTTCACCGCTTTATTAGTTTTTCCAGAACGTTTCATCAGATTCTCTCAATGACTGGAGCATCATGTTACTCTAATTAAACGTGATGGATCATGTACGCCCGTTTACGATTTCAAAAACCTAACCTAACCTAGACTTCTGACGTGTCACTAATATTCAAGCAACAAGCACAGAGTCGGTGTTAACGAGATACGGTCCACATGCGGGTTTTTTCAACAGATACTTTGCAAGTGCGTCGCATTTACACGCAAAGCTGCTTCCTAAATTAACTGGGATTTACTCACAGGAAATGGAACAGAGTGGTCGACAAATATTCTGTTTTACAATGAAACTTACTCCAGAATTTGTGAAATGGTTCCATGTAGAGTTGAATCCACCGACAAGTGACATTAGCCTATGCTACGGTGCTTTAATTTAACCGTTTGTTTAAAGCGGCACAAGTGACGTACCGGTAAGTGACAAAGGAAGTCTTAATATTTGTTGTAAACCTTAACACACATCCTACACCGTAATGGAATTCTTCTTACTGCTACTGTACTTCCTTCACTGTCTCTACCTGCATCTCCTCATCTCCCCATAACCGAGGAAACGTAATAAGCAGAAAATTTTAAAGACGGACACCACAGCCTTCATCACTTGACTCCCGGTACAGCTGACAAGAACACGAAACAACTGAATACATGTAACAAGAGATACAACAGTCTCGGTGGCTATCTTGAATACTAAAATATTTTGGTAATAACGAGGGAACATGAGTTTGACTTGGATAAACTTACTTCCATCAGGACAAATAACGGTGTAGACTGAACGAGTAAAATCACTGAAGAAATTTTCGTGTTTCGTGCCTCTATAATTATTACAGGAGCATGATGACGTCAATGTTGGCTGGGTCCCGCTCCAAGGCGTCAGTGAAGAGCAGCAACGCGTCTCTACCTCACCAGCCTCATAATGACCACTGAGCCGCACACGCCACTATAACACAGGGGTCGCCACACACTGTACTCAATGAGGGATTTATCTTCAAAATCTTGTCAACATAACGAAAAAAGATCGACGATACGAACAAAATAAAAAAAGTGGGACATCATGATCGGATGAAATAATTGTATTTTTTTTTAGAACAAAATTGTACTATCTACACCCCCCCCAACTTATGAATACTAGCGATGTATATATCACTACCACGGCTGACCCAATGCTTCTTATAACACGGGGGTAATAACCATCCGCTACTTGGAAAATATTCAACGTTATTACATTAACCTATAATGGCGACAACAACGAAGGATTTGTTGAAGTTCTGAACCTTAAGGGCACTTCCGCTTATGCCAAGTGTGGGAAATGGTGCATTATGGGTAAGTTTAAAGACGAACTGGTGACTACCTGTCGCCCTGTGTTACACCTCATACACAGGCACACACATACATTAATGTACACACATTTACGTAGATGTACCTGATAACAGATACACACACACACAGTGCTACAGATGCTGGGATGTATCTAGTGACGTAAACAAATACACCTTCAATATAACTATCAATAAAACCTACACACAACAAACAGGGATATGGACGTTTACTGCACGTACAAGTGTATGGATGTACACACTGACACACAAACTGACATACAGTGGGAGGCCAGACAGGCAGGCACCATGGTGGTGGTCCCCAGAGTGTGTGGGAGCACCAGCACTGAGCGAAGCCTCCACCTGGCTCTCGTAAAACTAACAAATGGCTACATAATGATGGGCTTCCACCAGCTTTACCTATAATAGCTTACCCCAGCCGTCTCCACCCCCACCATCCCACAATACACTAATGGTGAACCGGCTGGGAAATACTGTAGACCTGACTACATTCCTGGTACAGATTATAATCCCGAATCAATCCAAGTTCTCAAATAGTTATCAAAGAATTGGACTGACTCGGGATGACAATGTATCTCGTTACCATGAAGTTAAGCCTTACTACAACTTTAATTCTTTCTCTACCAACAACATGGAGGAGAAACTGAGTCACTTAAAACACGTCCTCACACCTCAACTTACGAGATATCTAGCTAAGAAGGCTTAAGTCTCCGGCCTTGTACCACAACTATCATCCAAATCACCATCCCCGGCACAGAAGAACATTACCAACACCTATACTGTGGTAGTGGTTGTGGTGGCGGTGTGGTGGTAGTGGGTGTTGGTGGTAGTGGGTGTTGGTGGTGGTGGTGAGGTGGTAGTGGGTGTTGGTGGTGGTGGCGATGTGGTGGTAGTGGGTGTTGGTGGTAGTGGGTGTTGGTGGTGGTGGTGAGGTGGTAGTGGGTGTTGGTGGTGGTGGCGATGTGGTGGTAGTGGGTGTTGGTGGTAGTGGGTGTTGGTGGTAGTGGGTGTTGGTGGTGGTGGGTGTTGGTGGTGGTGGGTGGTGTTGGGAGGGAATAAAACAAAGTACATTAACTCATCCATTCCCTCCCACACCCACGTTGCCTCGAATGTGAACGTGGGATAATATGACTGACTGCGCAGAGGAGGGTCGGCACGCTTTGGTCACCACCCAGGTTCACCTCTCGCCTCACACTTACCGGGGGAGGGACGCGGATACCCACAAGCCAAATAATAGTAGTTAATTCTGATCTTGGAGTGTATTTTGTGAGGTCGTAATGAAAAACAAACAAATTAAAATAGAAGTAGAGAACAAAGGTAAACAGTGTCACCAGTGGAAGGAAGGTGTTTTAAGTAATTAAAGGTCTCCCCCGCAGTCATGGTTCACGACCCCATAAAGCCCTCCAACACCTGCGCCACTATGCCATCTGCGCCACTATCTCTGACAGCGCTAAATCCATGACTGCGGTCAGCGATTTTAGACACAAGGGGTTAAGGTGGTTCCTCCAGCTCTCATCCCTCAACGTCTGGTGTCTGATCTCTACTGTGAGTTCTGAACTAAGTCTGTCTTGGGATATACTGTATGGTCATATTTCTTCACTGAGTATAAATTGTTGTAATTTTATTGCCTGTGTATAACAGTTTGAAATTGTTGTGTAGTTTATCTTTTACTGTAACTTATCTGTATTATAAGTAATATAGTAATATACATATTCTTACATTAAAATTTTCACACAATTACTAATTACAACTGTAAGCGAGTTGAGCAGCGAGTTAAAAATTATGTGCTTTATAAAACTCTTGTTTTCATCGTTCCGGGTGATTTTTCACAGAAAAATTTAGAGATGACTAAACATGTGGGCATAACGCTGTTCCCGGATGACAGATTTTTAGTATAAAAAATATAGTGGATCAGCAGGGCATCGATGATGTGGCCAGTGAGTAGTTGTAGTGGCAACAGTGGGTTGGTTGGGGCGAGTGTGCAGAGAGGCAGAGCTGACTGAGTGGCCAACAGGGTACTGACCATACTGCATAACCTTTATTAATAGAATGGAGAGGCGGGAGGAGTCCGCTTTGGTGACGCTTCATACTGCAGCGTAAACAATGTTATGGTTTATGTGGGGACAGCTCTCAAGACACTAAGCTAGCACCGTGTGGCTTTTCATAAGTCATGTCACAAGAATGCCGCAGGGATCTGGTAAGGGTGAAAGTCCAAACCTGCAGGTGGACCCCAACTACACCCAGGCCAGCCATCCCTCTGCCCGGAGTGTTTATCCAACTGGCAGGAAACTGTATGACGTGTACATGAATGAACATACAGAAGAGGATCCGTGTATTTTCCAATGGAGGTGAAAGACTACGTAGGCATACAAACACCAACACCATCATTTCTACTACCCAGACAGATTTAGTCCCAACAAGAAACATGTATAAACAAGACGTGGAATGTGTAATGAAAGCATCGTTTAGCCGAGTCACTCTTCCAGGACAGACCACGAACACACAAGTCTGGGAGGACGACTCTTAGACAAGCGAAGGGCGGAGAGGGGGGAGGCGAAGGGCGGAGAAGGGGGAGGCGAAGGGCGGAGAAGGGGGAGGTGAAGGACAGGTATACCCCAGAAAAAAAAATATTTAAAAGTCAGTATTAAATCGGGTTTAAATAGAGTTTCTGACCTACAAATTGTATTATCGCCTTGTGATATTTATATATGTACACAAAATTCCGAGAATTCTTAATCTTTATTAATAAATTATGCCCTCAGAGGTGGTGGTGAAGACAAAATGAGGCAGAAAGTAGAGTGAGGGATGGTAGGTAAGCAGGGCTGAGGGGTGGTGGTGAGCTAGTAGAATACGTCAATATTTGCACGAACTAAAAAGTATTCCAGTAAACATATCATTACTGTTGAGAGGATCATTGGGTGATAACAATGAGAAACAGAGAATACAACAACACCCTCCCTGACAGATGGAGTGTTATCTCTTATCAGTAGTATCACCACACCACCATGTCATTCCTCCAACTTTTTACACCGTGGTTATCATCTCATACGTCACTCCATTGTTCCCTCCCCACCACCAGCCTAGTGCGTATCAGTCTGACCCACCTACCAGAAAACATCGGGGTGGTTCAGCTGGAGATGGAGGCGCGCAGGTGGATGGCGACACACACCACAAATATCAATTTCCTGGACAGTGAGGAGGTCCCCACCATTTCACCCCTCCCCTCCCAATAACCCCAGCAGACCCCCAGCAGACCCCCAGCAGCGTCTCATCTGACCCCGGGGAGTTTCTATACCTGTGCGTGAGCTGCCTACACCTTCACCACTCTTTCCTGTGCTACAATCTGACGTGTCTGGCAAAACATACTTCCTATTTGTATTAATATTTAGAGTATTTAGAAGGAAAAATAACCAGAAGTAAAAGTGTTAGTACCAAATAGACCAGTATATAGGCGTACAGTGGCTGACAGTCATATACTTATATTTTCATCAACAAAGTATGTAAGTCACTAAACAACAGCGTCGGCACTGCAAGACCCCACAGCAAAGACACCTCCAGCAAAGACACCCCCAGCAAAGACACCTCCAGCAAAGACACCCCCAGCAAAGACACCCCCATAATATATCCAGCAAAGACACCCCCAGCAAAGACACCTCCAGCAAAGACACCCCCAGCAAAGACACCCCCAGCAAAGACACAGCAAAGACACCTCCAGCAAAGACAGCAAAGACGCCTCCAGCAAAGACACCCCCAGCAAAGACATCAACAAAGACAATAATATGCATGACTAAACAGGGGACACACCAAGACAGCCAACATACAGGTAGTGATCATGTCCCATCTATCATGCTTAGACCTCACACAAATACCTGGGTTCACTTGATTAACACTGTAGATAATAACAGGTGTTGCTCAGCCATGGTTCTAATTCTACCCAAAATCTTACGTGACCTTCAGAATCTCTCAGGGTGCCATTACATTCCCCCTTATTCTTTATACCCCCTTACTCAATAATACCCCCTTACTCTCTACACCCCTTTACTCTGTACACCCTTTCCTCTCCCCTTTACTCTACATTTTACAGCAATAAATTAAATTAGGAAGATAAAAGAACCTTAACAAAATCATTAGATCAAAGGTAAACAAATAACTACAAGGCAAACGTAAAATAATCCTAAATCCTCAAACACCAAAACAGTCAGGACAAAAATTTTCAGAACACACACACACACACACACACACACACACACACACACACACACACACACACACACACACACACACACACACACACACACACACACACACACACACACACACACACACACACACACACACACACACACAGTATATGAACACGGGAGAGAGGATATGAACGTTTATTACAAGAGAATTAATTTTGGTGTGTGGAGAGAATGTTGAAGCTCACTTTGTTAGTCTCATGTGAACTGAGAACACAAATTGGATTTCATATCTATTCCATTCGAGTTCATCAACGTGTAATTTTCTTTAACTATCCGTCGATCCCCCCTAACCCTCCTAACCCTCCCACCTCCCTTTTTTTTGGTAGGTGGGGGGAGGAGCGTGTGGGGAGGAGAGGGGGGAGGAGCGTGTGGGGAGGAGGAAAGGGAAGGAACGTGGGGTTGGGGAGGGGAGGGATATTACAGTCATTTAGTCAGGATATCTTCAGAGTGGATTAGTGACAAAATCTATTCTGCAAAATGAACATCTCTCCCTGGACTCCGACTCACCAGGGACTCTGATAACACTTCTCACCGCCACAACTGGAGATAAGAAAATCCACGTAGTTAACCCAGAGTCTCAAGTGTAATTTCGACGCCATTTTGGCCACTATCTGTGTTGTAACCTCAGTTAGATGTGTTTTCACCTGTCATATAAGTGGCAATTTAACGTATGAGTGTTTTAAGAGGCGGGTCTTGGCGCGGTACTTGGCGGAAATAGCCAACATTCGTCCTCCGGCCTCCAGTTACTGGCCGGAATCTAATCTTAAAGTCTGAGGCCAAAAGCGGGCGAATGGTCTTTGACCCTTTAACTCTGACCTCTGACCTCCGGATGCGAGAAAAAACGAAATTCAAGGTAATAGTTCAAAGTGTTTGGCAGAGAATAGAGTTAAAATTCAGACAAATAAATGAAAAAACATAAGTGATGGATCAACATACTAAGTGATTTTTCTTAAAGTAAAAACAGCAACACTGGCGATAACGTGCAGGAAGACGATGTGATGTGTGTGTGTGTGTGTGTGAGGCAGGTGCTGGAGGGAGGGTGTGTAGGGCCAAGAACACCTCCGTCCCCTTCTCTACCCTTCCCACCTTCCTCTACCTGTCCCTCCACGGCCGCCTTACAACCTTCATTTCATCTGGCACACTGGATGACTGGGCAAGCTAACGAGGTTTATTAATAGCGTCATGGAATAAAGAAAAAAAAATGGAACGCCCTCTGAATCAGACCGAGATTATTGAGCACATTATATGAGAGAGGCTCCTGAGCACATTATATGAGAGGCTCCTGAGCAACTTATATGAGAGAGGCTCCTGAGCAACTTATATGAGAGAGGCTCCTGAGCAACTTATATGAGAGAGGCTCCTGAGCAACTTATAGGGGAGATTCTTGAGTAACTGAGGAGGAGGAACGAGGCAAGTCGACGCCCACCTGACCGAACACGCTAAACACTAGGTGGTGGACAGACAGACACACGTGACAGTGTGTTGTGAGGAACAAGAATGTTAGGTGGGGAGGGGGATATATGTATACGCTCTCAGGAATAGGAGGGCGAGGAGCCGTCTAAGGCAGGGCGTAAAATGTGAGACACAAGAGAGGTATTAGCATAATGTTATTGTGGCGGCAGGTGGCGGCCCGTCTGCCCCCTGCTACCTCCACCCCTCTCCCCTTCCTCCCGATTCCTCTCCTATCCTTCCCTCTTCTCTTCCTATCCGTCCTCCTCCTCCTCCATCTTCACTCGCCCTCCTATATTAGCTAAAAAGAGGACCCCATATCGTTCCCTATACAGTTACAAGTGTTCACATTCATATTAAAAAAAAACAAAAAAAACATTGCCCAAATTATGTCCAGATGAGCAACTTGTCCATAAAAACAAACAAACAAACAAAATTATTCGGATTATAAACATATTCTAAAGAAAATAAGAGGAAAAAGAAATAGCAGTAAATCTTCTGTATAAAGGAGCTAACGACTGGTGTTAAGAAATTAGAGGAAGTTTTAACAATCAATTTATAATCAAATAAGGTAAATCTACACAAATAAAAACTTGCAAAATTTTACTCTCATCTATAAAAATATCTTCTCGGTGAACCTTCTAAACAGGTCATAAAGATATGTATTTTCAACAAGTGAGTCAGACAATGCTCGTGTAATGCTTCCAGCGAGAGTGGTGAGATGGACGAAGGAAACATGATTTAATATTTCTTTACATATGACGTTCGCTGTGAGCCATAAGAAACGACATAACTTAATCTTTCACCAAAACAAACACGTTATTGAGAGAGGTGAATGATAAACAGCGAGGGTCAACACACCTTCTGTAAGTTATCTGTTGTTGTGTGTGGTCGGACAACATCTTATTTGCAAAAGTAGAAAAGCCAGGGACGAATACGAAGCTGCACCCCCCCCCCCTCCAACAAGAGATGGATTTGTTCTTGTAATAAGCAGAGTTAGTTACTTTCCAGGTACCACCGTGGCCTCCTAACGTTCCAGCACATCATTATTCTTTATGTCTCGGCTTGTGTTATTTAAATAAAAGATCCAGCTACTGCCAGACCCAATGGCATTACATACGCAGCACCAAGCAGGCGTGCAGATTGTTATCTCCCCTGGACGTAAAATGACACATATCATGCAACATTTTGATGCTGAAATATCTGACCTTAATGTTTACACCAATAACGTGAAATCCCGACATGTGGCACAATATTGCACATTAAACATTTAAAGTGAGAAGGACTAACACTACTGGTATATTATAAAAGAACGAGTACCTCACGCCTAGGTTAATCCTGAGGCGGGCGAGGTACACAACAAGGAGTTTGGTAACGGTATACTGGGGACCCCATCCATGAGCCCCCTGTGTTAGTGTATGGCTTACTGTTGTTGAGAGATTGGGTATTATTTTGGGTAGACGAGTCTGGGGGTCGGCGGAGAGGTGCTGGGAGTCGGCGGAGAGGTACTGGAGGTCGGGGGAAAGGGTGCTGGAGGTTGGCAGAGAGGTGCTGGAGGTCGGGATCAGAGGAAATTGAACCCAGCGTGATGACCCCAGTGACCAGCATTCCTTCTGAATTCACATTACAGGACAGATAACGCCAGGAAGCCGAGGAACAGTCAGGCAGGACCCCGCTCTTTCTCCATTATTTTTTTTTTAACTTCCTACCGGTAAGTTGTGTGTTTCCCGGTACTGGTCACTGCCTAAACTGGTTTGACTGTCGTATACTGTTCATCACTACACACATCACATTCATCAAGCCACGCCACACTCACCACACCCACATCACTCCCATCACATCAAGCAATATACAAGCCACACCTTCACCACCATAAATCTGGGTTTGGCGGTACAGAGAGGGAGATGAATGGCCTTACCTGTAACGCAATACACTAATTGATTAAACCCATCCAACACTTTCCACAAACACTGCGATGGCCAAATCCAAATACGGATATATACCGGATGGACACCTGGTATCCGGCACCAACTCTTAATACTGACATAGCCGGATAAACACCCAATTACTGGGATTAATTTACGAAGATACCCGATTCCTAAAATTAGTCGGCTACGATACCTGATTCCTGGGATTAATTTACCAATGTGGTTTCCTCTGCTCCGTCATTTCCCACATACTTCACCAATCAAAGACACCAATGACGCAACTCATACAGCAGCTCTTGATATTTACCGAAGTATCTGAGAAAGTTTGTTAATACTTTACATACACCACTACTTCCCCCTCCCATGACTTGTCCTCCTTAGTCCTTTTAATTACGTCTTTTTTTCATATCCAGTCGCGGAGTGTGTAGTTCTGGACGGCCTTCTCTCATCACTACCAATGTCGGGGTTCCTCAGGGCTCCGGACTGGCACCAACACTTTTCATTTTACGAATTAATGTTCTTTCAATGAAAAAAAAAGTTAATGTACCCTTGTGTAGATGATCCAATCCTCTAAATGTTCGTGATATTGCATAAATCAACAGTGCATCACACAGCACTGAGCGTTTAGCCTTCATCGTTCCCCGAAGTCTCACTATGACGAACTTGACCTGATGTATTAGTTAAAATTGTCTCACTGAAGCTTCTGCCAGGTAAACCACAGTCACACTCTTCCAGGTAAACCACAGTCCCACTCTGCCAGGTAAACCACAGTCCCACTCTGCCCGGTAAACCACAGTCCCACTTGCCAGGTAAACCACTCCCACTCTGCCAGGTAAACCACAGTCTCAATCTTCCAGGTAAACCACAGTCCCACACTGCCAAGTAAACCACAGGCTCAATTTTCCAGGTAAACCACAGTCCCACTCTATCAGGTAAACCACAGTCTCACTCTTCCAGGTAAACCACAGTCCGACTCTATCAGGTAAACCACAGTCCCACTTGCCAGGTAAACCACAGTCCCACTCTGCCAGGCACCAGAAGGACAGCAGTATCTAGGACCCAGAACAAAGAAAGAAATCTAGGGAACATTACCACTAATAAGACTCGTCAACATCCGCCCTAAAGAGATGAGATTCCTTTACGGGCAAACTTTAACATCCGGGGACTACCTGACAGACTGTAAACTTTCTTATGGACGAGAGGAGAAACTTTTCCACTATGTACGAGGTGGTGTGAGCAATGGCGGAGTTGGGAGATGGCTGTCTAAGTAGGTCCACAATGAGAGAGGAAGCGACTATCTAAAGGTTCTACAATGAAGTGGGGAGGAAATGACTGTCTTAAAGAGTACGCAGAAGGAGGTTAGGGGAGATAGACATCTTAAGGGAGTTTATAGAATGAGGGAAAGGGGAGATAAGTATCGTGAGTGAGTCTACAGTGGGGGGAGGGGAGAGAGGGGGAGATATGTATCTTAAGTTGGGAAGGGAGGGACAACACAAGAAAATTAAGGTGTAGGTGTGTGTGTGTGTGTGTGTGTGTGTGTGTGTGTGTGTGTGTGTGTGTGTGTGTGTGTGTGTGTAGTAACCCCACAAGACCCTATCCTCCTTAACTACCACAGTGTGAATTCAATAGAGTAAATCTTCGTCAGATACAGCAACCCTCCAGCAATTACTCACTGTGACACTGCACGATTAACGCAACACTCTGTAATAAACCTTAGCCCCCACACTGAGCATCAATCATGGTCATCAATCACCATCTGCCAGTAAGACATGTTGCCAGATATGACCTCCACTTCCAGGCCACTTCTGCTGACTCTCTCGTGGGATTTCAGTACTCTTGAAAATTTACGACTAGCAAACGTGAAAAATGTCTTCATCTCTTGCTCGTATATAACAGTTCATATATAATTTTCAGGGCAGTAAACAAGGGTAACGTCTTGTTATTAATATAAACACTCCGCTCCAAATATATAATCACAAAGGAAAAACAAATACCACCTGTTTATCTACTGGCCACCCACGACCGCTCTGCTGCTCTACTCTGTATTTAACTGTTATATGAAGTAAAGTACTGAATGGTATGTAAATGTACTTCATTATCTTAAGTGATTTGTCTTTAGTATTACCTCATGTTTCTGTTACTATAGTGAGTTTATGTTATGCTCGTTGTTTAAGTTTTGTTATCAATATTTTCGTGTTTCAGTGTTCAGTCGCACCATTTTAACAAACTTTTATGTACCTAATTCTGTAATATATTTTGTTGCACATATAGTTTTCATTGTCGATGCTTTTTCCTTTTATTTTGTGTATTTCAGGACCGCTGGTGACAAGAGGTATTGTCGGAACGTCACCACATATATGGTGTGATGTTTACCACCCACACGCTGGTGCTGGTGCTCATAATATTTATATATATATATATATATATATATATATATATATATATATATATATATATATATATATATATATATATTCATTCTTGAAAGTTATTTCAAGAATATACTGTACACCTGTTCTGTGTATACACATACACACAACATTGTTACCGGTAAAAGCTTGCACGAATATATAAAAAATTCTCACAAAAATCGCCTCTTACGTCCATAACTTTTCCAATTTTGATTATCGTCAGGTTGATGGAATTTTCCGGTCTAAAAATATTGCTTCCAGGACAAAGTGCTGCCCATCCCAGCCTTTAAGCAATCTTACTTTATTATCTTCGAGTGGCATCAATCATCCCAAATTAATCTATTATGTAAGGTGTGCAAAACCATTC
The DNA here is from genome assembly GCF_018991925.1 of Homarus americanus. Taxonomy (NCBI): domain Eukaryota; kingdom Metazoa; phylum Arthropoda; class Malacostraca; order Decapoda; family Nephropidae; genus Homarus; species Homarus americanus. Next base: position 1,148,571 of record NW_024754249.1, on the reverse strand, counting down.
TTGGAGCTGGTCATACATCTCTCCCCTCCCCTCACGTCTCGTCTCGTCCAGTATGTGAGGTTATCAGCACGTCTGGTCTTACGCCAAGGATAATGGACTCCCTGATGATGTGGTTGTATATTTTTAGAGTCCTGTTTATTCTAATTATTATAATGTCCTGTCTACAAAGCGAGTGAATTATCAGAGACAGGTTAGCTAGGCGCACGCGCACACAGTCTCCAAAATTGGGCCACCATCAACCATACCAAGACCATGGTTATGCACATCAACCTTTCCTCCGACCTGTCCTACCTCCTTTCATTATATTGGACCCCAACACACTCCAGGTTGTGAACTCCACCAAGCTCCTTGGGGCCGTCACTATACTATAGATAAAATAAATTGCAAAACACGCGTTAGTGCAATTGTCAAATCTTCCAGCTTTCGTCTCCACCTCCTCCGTAACATTAAGTCCCCCGGAGTTTCCGCCCCCTGAGCTTTTCAGTACTTACTCAACATTCATACTTCCCAAACTCACCTGTGCTTCCCTTGCCTGGTCTTCCTTCCTGAATGACACACAACGGAAACACCAAGAGAAAGTGCAGAAGGGGCGTGTAAAATTATTCTCTCCCCTTCCTACTCCACATATCAAGAAGCGCTCAATACACTGACCTTCTCGGCTCTCTCTGATCATCACTACGACCTCACCTGCAAGTTTGGTGAGAAGCTTCTGCACCATCCTCGCCAATGTCTCCTGCTCCCACCCGAAATCCCTCGTCCGCGAGTTGTTGTTCAATACAACCGCACCCAGCCCATAAGACCACGTATTGATAGGTACAGTATAAGAACATCCGAGTCCCAACCATTGTAAAAGTTATCAACAGCTCGAACTTAACCAGTGTGTTCACTCCCAGCCAAATCTTTTGTATAGTTACTATGCTGAAATTCCTTGTTAAATGACCTTCTGCCCGCTTTGTTATTATAAATCCTATTTGTACCGCCCATGTTATATATATACAGTATATATATATATATATATATATATATATATATATATATATATATATATATATATATATATATATATATATTATTTGTTAATCAAGTGACATTTCCCAAATTATGTAACTTTCATCATCTCTGTTGACTGTACATTTTCAGCCCTTTGGCTGCCAGGTTATTTCAATAAACTGTTAATTATTATTCACACACACACACACACACACACACACACACACACACACACACACACACACACACACACACACACACACACACACACACACACACACACACACACACACACACACAGTTCACCTCCAATTTGCACTCCCTGTCACTATCTATGAAGCCTGTATCCACCTCATTACTCTTTCATCTCCTTTTAAATCACAAAACATGGTATCATTATTCTTCCTTGACACAATCCTACTTTCATCAGGATACAGTTTAGCACATCCTTCACTCTTTCTAAAACACCTTTCCTTCAACTCACTCACACAACTGTTGGCAGGTCTTTCTTTATATACTCCATCATACCATTTCCTTGATATACTGAGATATATTCCTAGATTATATTTACCCCCTCGTCCTTTATACTATACAGGAGGACTATATAAGCTCTCTGGTATTCTTCTCTCTTTCAAACCTATACTATACGGCTATACAGTATACCCTATACATACACCCTATTCACCCTCGTCAGTCAGTCCCTTCACCTCTCCCCCTACCACAGTTATCCCTGCCACTCCCGGAGACCCGCTGTTCTCAAGGTTTTTTACAGGGTCTCCTCTCCTCCTCCTTACTTGTTCTTTCTTTTCTCTCGCTTCTTAATGCTTTTCATTCATCTACGTCCCAAACATGATGGGTCCGTCTCACTCATCTGTCACCTGCAGCAGTTATACATGATGTTATCCCTAGCCCTGTTATTTTACCTCGCCTTTGGTCAATATTATATCTCCCTTTCAGCCTTTACTGTCATCTCGATTTGTTTTCTGGGATTTTTCAGTATGTTCAATTCCTTCCCGAGGGCTTTTATTCTCTTTTAAATTTATGACACACACACACACACACACACACACACACACACACACACACACACACACACACACACACACACACACACACACACACGTGCCAAGAGTTTTATGGAAAATCGTCTGACTACACGAAAAAAAAAAGGCAACGAACTCGATTGCGAAACAGACAAAAAAACTTAGTATTAGAACAGCAGGAAAACCAGTGAACATTATATATGGTAAAACAAACGTCCTTCGTTCTATTAACCTAACCTAACCTAACCAAATCATGTGTAAATTAGATTAGATAAGTACTAATGACATTCATATATATTTCGTATTGTTTATGTACACGAGTGACCTTAATTACATAAATTGTTTTAATAAATCACAAATATATTAAAATTATTCCTAAAACACATTTATTTATACAGTTATATATATTTTTTTCCCGCTCGGTGCAGTAAATGGAAAAGACAGCTCGGACTATCCCATCGTTCACTACCATTTATTTCCTTAACTATCCTAACAAATTTCCTCTAATCTGGTCTTCTTTCCCTTCCACAACAAGGTACACTAAATTTCCATCCGGTTCACCATTGCTGCTTCACATATCCTAGTCTCACGTACCCAGCCTCACGCACCCTAGCTCCACTCACGCACCCTACCCCCCCACCCCCCACACACACACTTGGCTCCAATAATCAATACCGAACATAGGAACAAAAAAATTAAATCTTCACAAATAAATATACCAACAGAGGCGAGCGAGGCGAGGATGATAATGACTCGCCACCCTCATAAAACACCAGCGAGGCGAGCATTATTACTCATGCGTCATCATATTCGACAGCCTGCTCGTGTCAACTACCTATTACAATAACAAATTCATATGAAAATCACCCCCCAAAAAATCAACAAATAATCACCTTACGAACACTTGCTATTAGAGGTGTATTTTGAACAGCTAGGAATCAATTGAGTAACTTTAGTCTCCAATACATTATAAATTCAATCAAAGATAATTAAAAAAAAATACATAGAGCAAAAGTGTATACATGATAGTCTTATTACCTTTAAATGTTTAATAAGTTATTATTGGGGGTTTTCTTACTTGATATAAATTAAATATTAGGTAATTAAGTATACTGAAGCCAGGTATTTTACAGGTAGATCTGAACGGTTGGTGTCTAATGATGCGTCTTACCTGTATAATACCTACCGTAATTAATATAATAAATAGTAAAAAAAACCCAGACATACATACATACACAAAGGGAGAAAAAACACACAGAAAGGCAGACAAAGGTACACACAAGCAGAATGACACACACACACACACACACACACACACACACACACACACACACACACACACACACACACACACACACACACACACACACTATAATACGTTCCCCTTTAAGAGAGCTTATAAAAATCACTGTACACGCTGACAACACGGGCGGAAATAGTAGCAGTGATAACAAAATGCATTACTGGGCACAACGATAATGGTGGGTCAGTTAATGGTGATAATAGTGACACAGTTAATGGTGACAATGGTGGCACAGTTTATGGTGACAATGGTGGTACAGTTAATGGTGACAATGGTGACACAGTTAATGGTGATACAGTTAATGATGACAATGGTGGCACAGTTAATGATGATAATGGCGGAACAGTTAATGGTGACAATGGTGGCACAGTTAATGGTGACAATGGTGACACAGTTAATGGTGACAATGGTGACACAGTTAATGGTGACAATGGTGACACAGTTAATGGTGACAATGATGGCACAGTTAATGGTGATAATGGTGACACAATTAATGATGATAATGGCGGAACAGTTAATGGTGACAATGGTGGCACAGTTAATGGTGACAATGGTGGCACAGTTAATGGTGATAATGGTAACAATCATTAATGGTGTGACTCTAGAAACCAAGAAGTATGGTAGCTATCTAATAATGGTAATCACGATGACAAAGTTTAATACTCATAATGTTAAAAAAAAAAAATACCAGGAATTATTTATAGTAACAAAGGTTTAATTAAACGTCATAGAATTATTTCCAGTGAAAAACTTACGGCGGTGAGACGATGTTTAAAGGTAACCACAGAAAGGGAAGAGTAAACAACAACAAGACCAACAACAACAACAACAACAACAGCACCACCACCACCACCAAGACCAATAACAACAACAACAAGACCAAGACCAACAATAAGTCCAACAACAAAAAACACGAAACATAACACAGCGTTATGATTGGTCAGGAAATAATGAACCTGAATAAAACACCAGAATGACTTGGTTCCCCCAGATATTTTTCTTTCCTGAATTCTAAAAAAAAAAAATAATAATGCTTCTAGATCGCTATTTGAAGTCTAATAAAGAACTTAATAACACTATCAACTCAAGAGGCAGATGAAAACTGTATAAATTAGCGTAAATAAAATGGTATCTCCTCTTCTTTATATACCAGATAATAGTTTAATTAATTACTAAACGACCCAATTACAAGTATATGGAACTGTGATAGAATGAGTGACATATTCCCAAGCTCTTCAATGTCTGAGTACAGTATTATCATCACTACACTACGCACACGTTATCCAGTACGGTATGATTTATTTTATATATCAAGTTGTAGTTTCTCGTCAGCCGTCCAGGAAGTGAAGCCTGATACTCCACTATTGACATTTCCTTGACCTCTGACCTTTTCAAGAAGACGACACATCACCACAAAACATGCAAGCGCGCGCACACACACAAACACACCCACACATACACACACACTAGGTTGTAAAGCGGTGTGTGTGTGTGTGTGTGTGTGTGTGTGTGTTTTATGAGATCTTAACACGGATAAATGGTTCATATACACAAGTGAGGTGCGTATGAGACTCAACAATATATTCTCACATTTAAAAGCGTAAAGAGCTGTAAGGTTTTGTACCAACCATTACAAAAATGAGAACATGCTTACTGAGATCAAGAACAACCATTCTGTGAGGTAAATGAATGTTAGGTCAAAGGTCAAAAGTAAAGTGAGGAAACTATGACCTTTGATACAGGTGAGAAACATGTGATAGTTAGCGCCACACAGATACACCCATCTAGACAAGTTCAGAAACACTGCCCATCAAAGTGGTAATTGTAGTTGGTGTGAAGATCCTTTTGTAATACTCGGGGAGCTGTAGAAGCGGTGGTTTGCGTGAGAACACCTTACTGTATCCGACCCAACTTAAAACAGTCGAATAAATAAACCAAATAACAAAATGACTCGACATAAGGTCAAAAACATGAACTGGAAATTGACTGGGAGTTGCTACCTGGAGTAACTTTAAGGTTTAACGTATTACAACTACTTATTTAAATTCTTTTCCTGATTTTCATCGACCCACCGCTGGATACGTCCCACTAGACTAGGGTTGAAGGAGGGGAGGTGCAGGGGGAGGGCGAATGGGGAGGGCGAAGGGAGGAGAGGGGGAGAGGAGAGGGAGCAGTGGGGACAGAGAGGGTAAGAAGGAGGTATGGGAAGAAAGACGCGCCGGACCTGCACGAGTTGCCGAGCGCACAATACACTACCATATACAGTGAGCCATTATGGTGATGTATGCAGATTAGTTGGCAAACCGGTGGAAAATATACATAATATAAACTATACACTTTACCTTCCCGGCCATTATGGATATTGACTTATATCTGATTACACAGAGAACACATAAGAGTGATTAACGTGTGGAACTGTTCCTTACCGCCAGGCCATTAATCTTATTGCTCCTGATGGTCCATTGGTGGCAGCCACCTGATAAGAGACCAACAGATGCTTTGAGCTGGACAAGAGAGATTAAATCATCGATTACGAGGTTAGTAACAGAAAACCGGATATCTAAACAAGAGGTAGAAACGATACCATGATGTAACTTATCCTTCACTCACTTTGCTACCCGGGCGGAAACTCCTGGAAGAAGTTCTGGCGCTCCAAAAACTTTCGGTAAACTTCGCCCACTCGGCTGACGCCATCGAAGTAACCAATCACATTTTTCTTTTACAATAGATATATGACGTCATCGCCGAGGATACTTCATGAGCTTCCCACAGCCTTCTCAACACACTTGCTTCACTCCATCCCCCAGTTCACTTCGTCCTCGACCCGTCCAATCCGTGGTGGTCAACTCTGGCCCCACACACACACACACACACACACACACACACACACACACTAAAATGGGAGCGGCAGGCGTGTGTGACAGCAGCCTCCCCCTCCCTAGAATACCAATGAGCTCAACAAGGCACAACCAATACCCATACACTATTCTGACATCAGCTGCCACTTCTTTGATAAGAGAGCATAATAATGTCAAGACTTGCCAAGGACAAAACCCACGTAAAACTTTTAAAATTAATCCTCCCTAAGATATAATGTAACTAATTCTACTTAAAAAAACAAAAACATCAACAATACTCTATTCCATTGTATTAGGTTATCAACAATCACTCCAGCTTTACCTTATAGAATCTTTAAGGTACAGAACACAACAGCACAATACCTACCACATGCCACACAGAGTTAGCACACACAAGTACGAGCAAACTCTCTTAAAACTAAACTCCTTTCCTGAGTCACATTCAAGAACAAGTTAATCATAAGACCAACACTGGTTTAATCACTGGTTTAATGAGGTAATAAACCTATCAAACCCAGGAAACTTGATAATTAACAGAGTAATAACATCAGAGAATAAATTGAGTATAATGACAAGTGTATATCAGAGACTTAATATGATCAAGTGTACAGGTTGGTGACAATGAACAGTGAGCACCAAAGCGTGTCGTCTCTCGCACCTCAGCCCGGGTAACTCTGTCGACAACTGATCCATTATGTAAATAAATAGACGGTCGATTGGATACAAAAATCAGCTAGTCAGTCGTAAAGCACTAACATGCTTTCAGACAAACAACCCCCCCCCCCAACACACGGAGAGGCAAACATAATCCACTGATCAAAATACTTCCGTCAAAGCGAATTTCCGTCACGTAGTAAGACATTCAAATACACGCTTTTAAAAGTCGGCGTGTGCGACTTTGGCAGCCAATCTCCCTAAATGCCAGCCTTTGACCTTTCACTGAAATGTACGGCGGGCCTGGGCTTTGATTCTCAAAGCGACGTATGTTAAAAACTTTCTACTGAGGATGTGAGGAGCTGACTCGCCTTCCTCTTGACATAAAGATGACAGTCGAAGTGGCGTTAATATAGCGCAGAGACTCGACTGTGGCTACAAGTTTCTTCCCTTATATTTGGAGAATTGTGAATCAAATGAAGAAAAACTCTCTCTCTCTCTCTCTCTCTCTCTCTCTCTCTCTCTCTCTCTCTCCCAAAGCCATCTGCGCGCCTGACGGATCATTTTCTCCCGACATCAATAAAACAAACAAGAGTTCTTAATATTATCTCGAAGATGATTACAGACTTGAGTAAATTTAACGAGGCGACGTCGAGCCATATTAACTGCGGAGTATACACAAGGAAGGAAGGAAGGAAGGAAGGAAGGAAGCTCAGTGCCACAAGGAGGTGAACTGACTACCATAACAAAGGACCTCCATGATCCAACAACCCAAGTCGTTTAGAAAGACTTGCCTCGGGGGTAAATGATGAATCCCCGAGCAAAAAATTAATTACTTTGAAATTCTTTGGTGTTGAAAGTTAAGGTTGAGGAGGAGCACTAGCAGGAGGCAGCTGAGTCTTGTCTCATAACATGACCTAGTGTTACTACCCCGTTAAACCTTTCTTACTAGTCTTTGTTTTACTCACATTACTTCAACATGTTAAAATATGTAATTATAACAGACATGTCCATGACCGGTGGCAACATATTATATAACTTAAAAACTAGTACAATATAACTCTAAAACAACAACAGATTTAGTAGCACTTCGACAGTGCCTCTTGTCGTCATCAGCCCAAAATTACAGCTGCATAAATAATAATAAAAATAAATAAATTCGAACCAAAATCAATGACATTATTGGATTACCTGGATGCACTGTTTACGTGTAAGATGAAAAATGTTGAAACTTAATACTAAAACAATGAAATACTAATTACAGTAAGTTAGTTGTTTTCTTCATCCTCTGTATAAGCTTCCATCCAGAGTCAATTCAGATGGAATACTGAATATTACATTATATAATACTGTTGATGTGCTGTGTGAGAGGTGACAAGAGGATTGTGTTGTTAAGGACAGAGGTGTTGAACACAGGAGTGTTTTTGTCTTTTTCACCTAAGGCGTATTATGTTTTTGTCCCGTAGTATCTCTCCATGTATTTATTGATATATATATATATATATATATATATATATATATATATATATATATATATATATATATATATATATATATATATATATATATATATATATATATATATATATATATATAGTGTGTCCAGCTACATATCTGGCTCGACTCCCTCATCTTAAATACTAGAAGCAGACTTTGGAGTATAATGGTGTAAAGTTAAGTCAATAACTAATAACTTTTTGGAGGGTAAATGTGGACGTGTATAAAATAAAGTTTTAGATACAGCATAAAACAGGGAGCCGGGGGAGGCAGGAGAGAACATTATATGCTCACAGTTGAGGGACATTGGACCCAATGTTCTAATAAATATAATGATCACTGCAGAGTTCACTAACTATCTGCCACACTCACTGAAACTCGGGCTCATATGTACTTTGGGTAAATTATACTAAGATTTGTTAAAGGAATTAAAAACTTTGTTAATTTATGAGATTATTCACCTTGCAGCCTGGAGGAGACGTCCCAAGGATTAGCGTCACGATAGTTTAGCCACAGGGCCACGAGCTAACGTTTGTTGAATATTAACCCTGTATAGTTTCCCGGCCACTGGAACAACAGCAATAATGGCTATAGCTCCGCCTCTCATGAAAATAGAATGTCCAAGACTGGAAGATCTTCTTCCATCACAGACCTATGTGAGCCACTGGACACAACACAGCCATTGTGAGATGAAGAAGAATACAAGAGGGAATTTCTCTCTCTCTCTCTCTCTCTCTCTCTCTCTCTCTCTCTCTCGCGATCACACACACACACACACACACACACACACACACACACACACACACACACACACACACACACACACACACACACAGTGAGTGATGGCAGCGCTCCTCTGATGTAAGAACTAAGTGTACGTTAACCAGACTTATAATTCAACCTTGGCAAGAACTAAGTGTATTCTTCTAGCCAATCACAATTATGTTTTTTTCTGTCAATCTATGAAAGAGGGAGGTTGGGTGAGTGTCGTACGTCGCCTATTTCCACGTTTAAACCCGTCCAAACTGTTCAACCTTTACCATCGACATGAACACCCGAGTTTGTAAGAGTGAAAGACAATGTTGTAATTAATAGAACAATAAATGGGTTGATAATATTCAATAATAAAATCAACGTCAGCATCACTAAACCCCGCCATCACCGTGAAAGTTTTTAATTGAAAGTTGTAATATTTTGTTTCATGACTTTTATTTTTTTACGTACTCGTGGATAAAAAGCGGCGCAACATGTACACTCATTAACTTTTCCTCTCGTGAAAATTAACTCAATCCGACAGTTCATATTTGACGTTGCTTAAAAAAAATAAAATTAAATAAAAACTGGCGATCCTTGATTAACCGTAAATTGGCGGAAAAATAGCAGCAATCGGTAATCATTCTGGTTGCCGGAAAATAAACACTATGTTGTATATCCGACATAATAGAAATTTGTGACCGGTCAATAGAGGATGTGGGCGTAAGGTGGTGGTGGTCTTAGTGTTGAACCTGAGTCGAGGGATAAAGTTACTGATTGAAGAAGTTTGAGGTTAACTTTAGAGGTCAGTAGACGGCGGTAACTTCCAGCATGTGGGCGGGTGGGTGGGTGGGTGAATAGGGCAGGGTCGGGGGTGGTTGGTAGATCAGGCAGAGGGGTGCTGAGTGGATAGGGTAGGGGGCGATGAGTGGATAGGGTAGGGGGGTGATGAGTGGATAGCGTCGGGGGGTGATGAGTGGATAACGGCAGAGGTCACGTGACTCATATGAAATAAATTGCCAATATATACAAATTATAAAATGATCAAGACTCCTCAACAATTCACTTCCCCAAGGATCACCCCAACTCTCCCTCCTGAAGGTGGAAAACAGGAAGGAAAGTGGTTCTCGGCATCCAGTTATTCCAGTGCCTAGGTCCAGTACAGAGACCCAGTGGAGGAACGCCTGCTGGATGCTCTCGAGGGAGGAAGATTTAGAACTGGAGCAGCCACCTTTACCACTAAGAGCTCCACCACCTCCTCCACACCACTTCCATCACCTTCCCCAAAATCAACCGATCTTGTCTTTTGCGTTTGTATCAGTTATCAGAACCAGAATGTATATGTGGATATTAAAATAAACACAATTATCTTTCATTTTATAAACCAAGTGACACCCAGCTCATATTGGGACACCCTTGCACCACCACCATCAGGCAGTCAGCAGGAGAGCCAGTCAGTCACGAGTCCTACACCACACGAGTCAAATCCTCAGCAATTCATTCACCTGGCCAGCCAGCCAGCCAGCCAGCCAGCCAGCCAGCCAGCCAGCCTGCCAATCCGCTTATCACAAGGACAGACGAATAGCCAACCAGCCAGCCATCAGCCAGACCACATACCTCCCAGCCATCAGCAACCAGGGTAACCAGTCAGGGCAACCAGGTAACCGATGACCCAGTAAACCACACACACACACACACACACACACACACACACACACACACACACACACACACACACACAGTGAAGATAATTAAACTGAAAACAAACTACAGTGACAATAAACTACACAGACAAAAAATACAGAAAATAAATTACAAAGAACAAGCTACAGACAACAAACTACCCAGAATATCTACTCAACAACAATATCTCACTGAACAACAAGCTATCGGCACCATACAATATAGAATTAATTAGTAAATTACTCAGGGGACAAATCAAGCGAGTAATTAAGAGGCCAGCCAGCGCGCGACTAAAACTACCACAGGTCGACTGGTGCAGTGACCTCTATACTGGCACAGGTCAATAAAGGTCACCACCAGACTGGCAGAGAGGGTGACGTGTCAACGACCTATACTCACGTGCAGACCCCCACATTGACCCAACACATACCTGCAGAGAGAAGAACATAGGCATTAAAACATGTTATACAAACACTGGAAATTGAAAAAAGTATAATACATAACCTGATAGTCACTGAAAACTAAGTCCAGATACCAGTGACATAACCTGTGTACCAGTAAGAGCCATCACAATACCATACACCTTCCAGTGAAAATAAAGGGGCATTAAAACATACCATTCATATATAAATAAAACATTTTTATTTAGTATCACGGAATTCCTTTGTACTGATATGTGGAAACCAAATTACACTCGGCTGTGTCAAGGAACACACTCGTCAACAAGAAACTATCAAGTATAACAAGAGTGAGGCAATATATTAAAGTATATTTATATGCCGTCTACTACACTCATGGTGTGTTACAGCCACGCTAAACATATTTACCTTCATAATCTATACACAACCCAGCTATGATTGTTGAACCATGTCAGACCTTCAAGCTTGTATAATTATGGGAGGCGTGTGTAAGGGCTCATAACCAGTATATGTGAAGAAAAAAGAAGCTTAAGACGGCAACTAAAAATAAGCTTAGATTTAGATTGTCATACAAGATGAAGTACCACATATGGTCATGATGATGTATCTTTGACGACGGCAAGAGGTCACCCTAGGTGATCCAGCTGGGTTCCCGGGTGCTGGGGGAATGAGAGGTGGGGCGGGTAAGTGGTCGCTGCAAGGGAGTCAGCCACCCTTCATCCCAAAGGATGTAGAGGAATCGGTTGCCTAGAGGGGAGCATTCTGTACAGACGACACGTGATTGGCTGTTGGTTGGAGATATATGCTAGAAATAGCAGGATATAGGCGAGGTAAAGGTGACCGAGAAGAGCAAGTGAAGGGAGAAGAGGCGTGCTTCATATGTTCTGCCCAGGAGGAGAGAACCAAGAGAATGGTTTGACAACAATTCTAAATAAAACAGCAAAAATATGTTGGATTCAAAATGAACGTGTAGATGAAAGATTATTTTTACATTCGGGATGAAAGGCAAACACACAAAACTTCAGCAGTGTAGTGTGTGTGTGTGTGTGTGTGTGTGTGTGTGTGTGTGTGTGTGTGTGTGTGTGTGTGTGTGTGTGTGTGTGTGTGTGTGTGTGTGTGTGTGTGTGTGTGTGTGTGTGTGTGTGTGTGTGCGTGCGCGCCTAAAGCAGGAAGTAAGAGGAGGCATAAAAGGATGAATTACATGAAAAGTTAAGAAGTATACTGCAGAGGGTGAAGAGGAAAGAGGAAAATTAGCATATAACTGAAGGCAAATTGGAAAAGTTAAATGAAGACTAAAGATCCTTATTTAAACTATGTGGATCCAGTGGAGAAACAATTACAAACAAAATATTTAACCACAAACTGTAAGTACAACTCAACATGGCTGTCACCAACTGCAACGGTGGCAGAGACAAAGGTAGCAGTGGTGGAGGAGGTAGCGAGGAGATAGTAGAATTATTATTTTTTTACAGCAGCGAGGTTTATAAAAAATCCAATTCAGATTTTTTTAGGGGATAATGGTGGCATAATTAATAAGGAAGGAGTCCTCTTAACAAATGTAAACAAGAATTGCTTTTTTTTTTAGAAACTTCTGAATGACGAAAATAACAGGAAAGACTCATGGAAGAAATTAAGCTAGAGGAGTGGTAGATGACCTCAACCCCCAAAGCAAATAAAGCCTATGCAGAAGTCCACTCCAGGTGCACCAGTATTCCTGTCACGTAACATCAACGGGGAAACCACTGAACAGAATACCACACCTATAACTTTTACTCTTGTATGAACGAGAATAAACACCCAGACGCCATACACCATACACTAAACAAACTTATGTATACTTGAGTGAGGTGGAGTCACTTCAACCAAGAAAATAACTGTACTTTGATCAACAGGTATTATAATGCATTACACTATAGCTACAACTTGTATATATAAATGCTTCAAGTCTGCTGAACCGCTTAAGAATATCATGGCAGAGTAAACTTGTAATATTATGATTGTGGGAACTGCTGAAGCGAACTGAGGGGTGAAGAACTGTGCGTTAGAGAAGTGGGAGATGATGTGCAGGACGAGGAGAGATGTTAGTGAGGTGCAGGACGAGGAGGGATGTTAGTGAGGTGCAGGACGAGGAGGGATGTTAGTGAGGTGCAGGACGAGGAGGGATGTTAGTGGGGTGCAGGACGAGGAGAGATGTTAGTGAGGTGCAGGACGAGGAGGGATGTTAGTGAGGTGCAGGACGAGGAGGGATGTTAGTGAGGTGCAGGACGAGGAGGGATGTTAGTGAGGTGCAGGACGAGGAGGGATGTTAGTGAGGTGCAGGACGAGGAGGGATGTTAGTGAGGTGCAGGACGAGGAGGGATGTTAGTGAGGTGCAGGACGAGGAGGGATGTTGTGATGAAGTAAATTTACAAGTACAATAAATATAAATCACTGGTCTCTTAAGTTTTCTATTTTCACCTTTATGGCGTCTTTTCCATCCCTCTATCTGCCTCGCTTATTTCTAGTCAGTCGTATTTTCACCATGGCAAAGCTCCCTAATTGTACCAGGCTGAACAGTAAAACGCCAGCGGGGGGTAATTAGTGGAAGTTTTCCCCAGTGTGTGGAGGCTGGGCACGAGCTGTCTGTGGTGCGCCGCCCACTCTCCTCCACTCTGTATGCTAATGTCTCCTGCCTCACGAATTACCCCCCCTCCCCCTACCTCCCCCAGTCCGCATACCCACAAAGGGAGTTACGATTTGTAGGGTTCATTATGTAGTCACTATTGTACATTGAAAGTTGTGAGAGAGTCGGTGTTTGGGTAACAAAACTTTTTGGCCTAACGTGAAGTGGATCACAATCCCTCCTTCCTTCCCCCCCCCTCACTCCAGATGGCGATGGAGGTGCAGGTTCGGAGATTGGTCACATGAAAAACATTACTTTTCGTGAAATATTTAACTTTACATAACATTAATTCGTTAACAAACATTACCAGGAAATAAATACCAATAAATCCCAACAATGAGCGTCCGTCCACCACACGAGCCTGACACCACAACCACACCGTCACCCACTCGCCTCATACACCCGTTCAACCTACTGATCAAAACCTCTCTTCAGTTAACGACCGACAGCAATCTTCAATAATTCAGGCGAAACTGTGTACATGTGAGGCTGTGACCTACTGGTGTGGGACGCTACCAGGGGCTATACACCATGTTTCCACAGGTAATGTAACGATATTAATTCATTTTACACGTGTTAATTCCACAAACATAACCATGAAATGTAAACAAAAAACATCTAACATTTTATAAGTTTTTTTAATGATAGCATGTCAAGTTTTCGCAAGAGTTATTTTGGACGAGCAATGAAGCTGACTATACAGGATATATCTGTTATATGTCACTGTATACTACCATTATATTCATTACATTTTAGCTATCAGGGTATTTTGAGGTCCCTCCACTGTCCAAAACTTCAGGAGTATCGATATTACATCACACACTTTCCCTGGATAATATCTTGAATTATTGTGTTGACAGTCGACTTTCAAGGCAATATTCACTAACCATGGCAAACACAGGCCAGTCAACACACAGCGCCCTCACTTTAATGTACACGAGCCATATGACATCCACCCAAACCTCCTTCTGTTACACCCCACAACACCACCTGTCAAGTGACCTACCACCTGTATTGCTTTCACATACCGCTCACACACACACACACGAATCGTTTACAAAAACCTTGCCACACACCATCTATCACTGTCATCCTATTTCAGTTTTATACTATGCAATAAACCGTCTGCCACACCACCTGGACATACAACACACCATCTATCACCAGCCTTTGATACAGCTGTCATACCATCTGCCTCACCGTTATCATTTTCCACATATTGTAGGTTTAAAATTATTTCAGTATCTCCCTAAGCTATTACAACAGTCAGCTACACTCTACTAGAACTACTAGTACTAACAGTTACATTACATCACCTGGACACACCTCACCACCATTAGCACAGTAACTACTCCTGGTGGTCAAACAAGTCTTAAAACACGTACATACAAAATATTTACTCTGAACTAGGAACATTATGGCTATTAAAACACTATTACCTTTTTTTTATAACTCAGGTAATCAAACACTCTAATTAACTCAGACCCCACAAGGTGACTCGTGGCAACACAAACTCCTCGTTTTTATGTCATGTTCTTGTTATGATGTGGCAACACTAGTAATTTTCCCCCTCGTTCTGGTCTCCCCCCCCCCCCTCTCCACGGTATCAGGTAGGTGGGTGGTGGAGGCAGAGGAGAAGAGAGAAGGGGCAGCCAGCTAAGGGTACCCACAGGGGGAGGCGTGGAGGATAAAGGGAAGATTTATGGAGGGAGGGGGGGAAGGCTAGTTAGAATTAAGGTGGGATTAAGGTCAGATGGGGGATGCCAAATGTGGGAAGTCAGGTAAAGTTTTCAAAGAGAGGGAGAGAGGGAGGGGGAGGAGGGCATGGGAGGGAGGCATGGGAGGGTGGAGTGGAGATTGAGTGTTGTTTTACCAGCATCAATGGTAAAGGTAATCTTCCTCTGAATGTTAAATGAATCATTCGGCTCTTGATGCCTTAGCTGTGGAAGATCTAAAAAAAATCTTAAAAGCTCTTTGCTATGCTCACTGGGCGATCACTAATACATCGTGCCCTCGCCTAGGACACACATATGTTGAGAAAAGTTGTGACCAAATAGAAACTTCAAAAAATGAAAAGAAAGAAAGAAGCAAAACATAGCGATGGAAGAATACGTACACAACTACACACACATGGCAGCAGTGTCCAGGTTGTGGCAGGGCGAGGCACGTGTCGACCTCGTGCACAAAATTTATACCCAGAATATTTATGCCAGGGCAGCCATGGTCGCTCGTGTTGATGTAACGAAAGAAACCGATCTCTGCAAATACGTATCACAAGACACAGTGACGGCACGCCGACCCTCATCTGAACTAACCCACACACAGGAGCCTTTCACCTATGTGGTCAACAACTCTGAATGATCCTGTCTCATTGCACACACACACACACACACACACACACACACACACACACACACACACTGAAGTCATAATGAACAGTAACGATACACCTGAGATCATTAGCACCTGTGATCCATTATGAAGACGATATAGGTAAACATCTTCAACTATTATGAATACCACTGATAGACTTGTCACCATTACTAAGAGGCTGAAGGAGATCCCGACGCCTTGAGTAACATGACTGTTTCTGTAGGTGAAAACACAGGTAAATTTTAACAAACCTGTGCGGACAATGCCACCCTGTAATAGCCTTATAAGATAATGTGTAAAATAATACGTTGTGTAAATAAACTTTCTCCTCGTTAAATTGATGAATAAATAACCAAAAGTTAAATTAAAAATAGTGATAGTTTTAACCATCAAAAATATCAAAAAGTAGGTGTGTAAGCCAGTGAGAGAGAATTTTCTAACTACACCATTACGTTCTCAGTAGAGTCAGTGGAAAATACTGCTCACCGCCAGAGACCAAAGGAAAAACTTAAAGACTGAAAACAAATTGAAAATTAATATGTAAATATTTAAATTTTCTCGAGACAATTACAAAAAAATAATAATTGTTCAAGCTGATGACCTCTGACCTTCAGCGGTGACTTTGATCTTTGACAAGGTGAAGGCGAGGAATATATCGCGTACAGCACGTGTCTAATTATCATTAATAATATTCACCCCTGGCCTTCAGTTGTGAGCCTGACCTGAGATATACTGGTCTGTTGTGTCTTGTAATGGTCCATATTCATATCGAGACTCATTAACATACCTATACAGCAACCTATGTTAAGCTACGGGCGGGGATGTCACCTTAATTAATACGAAGGATGGGTGGGTGGTGGGGGGGGGGGATCTCTGAGGGCGGAGGGCCAGATTGAAATAAGAGTTCTTCGGAGGCCACATATTATTTTCAGAGTTAATAATAATCTATGCAGATTTAATCGGTATGACCGCTACCCTGGGGCATCATCCTAATGCAGTTCCGTTATTATCCTTTAAATTTCATCCAAATCTCTCGATAAATTGTATGTCTCCCAGAGTCTCCCCTTAAAAGAGAGAAACAAAAACACTAACTCAAGTATGGTCGCTGGCCACCCTGAGACCCTCGGTGGCCCAAAAATGGCTCAGGGGCCACAGTTTCCCCACCCTTGTCTTGAGAGAGAATTAAACCTTCCCATGATTTTGACCCTTGACACAAATTTCACATACTCACAAGACATCACGTCCAAATACCACAATCAATACAAGAGTTATGTTCTGGACGATGTTTTCACCCTCCAGTGACCGCGGCCTATAACGCAGAAGTTAGTGTTCGGCACATCGTCTGATTAAGTAAAATTCATCTCCAGACAAAACTTCACAGATCAAACAAACAAAATGTGTCCTAACAACCACCAGCTGGAAGAAGCACATGGAAATAAAAAGAACCCCAACCACAAAAAACGGAAGAGAGAGAGAGAGAGAGAGAGAAGCAAGATAGACGTAGACTCATACCAAGTACAAATATTCCGGTACCTATCAGGCCAGCTCCCCACAGCAGAGTAAGGCCGTGCCAAGTTTTAATGAAGCGGCCGCATAACTTAAGAATCAAATTAAAAACGCTAAGCTTACTGGCCTCGTGTTTTTATCACCCTGGAAGTTAAATTACCTTCAAGAACACGTAACACGGGGGAAGTCTGAGGAGGTACTCTAGTCGACTTGTGATCTATGACGGGAAACTGAAAACCGCAAACGTATTTCTCTCATGTAAACAAAATGTAGTTTTATGTTATGTCACGTTGCCAGACAATTTACCCAATCGACCCATCAATCAATCAATCAATATAATTATGTCAAGGTGAACAGAAAACAGTTTATATCAAGAAAGTGAACACAAGAAGGCTTAGTTATCCACAAAATAAACAGAACAGGTTTTAGCTATACAAAAATAGGTAAAAAGAACCTTGTTTTTTACATGAAAATGAACAGAGCCTAATTTACATGGACAAAGTAAACAAAAGGTGGTTTATTCCCAGTAGATAAAAAACCGGTTTATCCCCCGGTTTATATTTACAACAACAAACAAGTAACTTTTTATTTAATCTTAACAAGGGATTCCAATAAATCCTTCCTTATGGTAATGGCGGCTTTGTTTTACCTCGTACTGTACTTAAAACAGCTCAGTGGTCTTAAACTATTTCTATAACACACACACACACACACACACACACACACACACACGCACACACACACAGTTTTAGTTCAGGTTTATGCCCTTGAAAACTGAACAATAAAGGAGAAAGATGGGGAGGAGAGTTTTAATTTTCACCTCAATCTTCCTCCTTTAAACTGTTTACACGTTCCCCTAATTTGACAGGAAGTTACCAAATCAGTATGATACATTGTGATGTGTGGGTTTTGAATTTACATTATGATATTTCAACTACGTAACCTAACCAAGTAAACAAAATTCCTACATAAAGTAACGTTAAACACAGATGGGATTGTAGTTTAACCTTTCTGGATATTCTTCCGTACGACCATGTGTTATTCCCTCAATTATTTCCGAGATATAAGATAACACACTGGCGACCGAGTATTAAACACATCCCCAGAACAAACATAAGAGTTAAGGTTATGGCAGTAAACGCCCAAAAATGTCCCTGTTACCCTATGGCGCCGTGCTCCTACAGCTTCATAATTCCGCTGAAAATTAGGTAATTTTCCCCCCCCGCTGTGAAAGCCTTCCTTAATTACTGTGGTTTAATGCCTGGAAATTGCGGGAATCAACCCTCACTCAATGAATAGTTGAACGACTGCCATTTTCAAACATAAAAGCTCACTTAGTGGCTACGGACGTTCACATCTATTATGCATGCTGCTTCTCTTTAAAAAATAGCGATAAAAATTTGCAGTCAACATTAGGTTTCATTTAATATTACAAAAATACAGCTAGCATATATGATGGGGCGGAAGGATGGAGCAGCCCCGTGGTGGGACCCGCGTGGCCATCAGCCCCGTGGTGGGACCCGCGTGGCCATCAGCCCTTCCATAACTCTATACATCAATACACAATAACACACAGGACATACAAATTATTTCCTGGTAACGTAAAGACCAGACTTGACCCATTTCCACGCAGATCTCTAATCCTCGGCACAATAAACACCAAAGACCCATTTCCAAACATAATTCTGTCCCTCATATCACTACTAGACCAAAAATTCTTAGTGTGTCTCATGTTTCAGTGTAGTGAGTAACAACACAGTACCACCCGAGAGACTGTGTCCCCGAGCAATAACAGCATTCATTATTACTCTTATGGGCAAAATGAAAACAAATCATGGGAGCTTGTTTCCAGACCGTCACCATTACACTAATATTACCAAACGTTCAGTACTTCAGGTGACCTTTGATGATTATTATACTTTCACAAACAATATTAATAATTACATTTTACCTTCAAGCCTTTTCCCCACTGAAGCAATGAACTGAAACAAGAAAAAATACACACGAACATTTCCCCTCCCGTTAGTGTCATTCTTACTGCTGCTCGTGATGTGCTCTTCTACAGTACTTCCCTTCCACAGTAAATCCCCATATCTGGTTTACCCTTTGTTGCCTCACATAACCTGCAGCAGCCATCAATCATCACCAAATGTCTCTCTCTACGTCATGTTTTCCACTCATTCGTACACACACTGTTTCTTCCTGCATGTCCATCTCCCCCCCCCCTCCCACTCCATTCTTCTCACTCCTTCTTGGTTTTTCCATTCTCCTTCCAACCATCCAACTCTGAACCAATCACTCTTACCAAGATTTCACTTCTCATTCACTCCACACATTCATACCACTCGAGTACCTCTTCTACACTCTTTCACTCTCTCTCGCGGCGTCTCCTCATTTTTATATTACTCTCTACATCATATTTACTCAAGATACTGCTCTTCAACACGCCATTTCTGTCACTTCCAATTTGTTCCTTCCTCTTGTGCCCCACAGTCCATGCTTCAAACTGATATCATTATGCCAGTGCTCAATAATTTATCTCACTCACTCACTCACTCCACATATTACGCCTACATTACACTACACTCCACTCCACTCCCTCTCAAGCTAATATTTATCTATTTCTCTGTTATCTTCCTCTCCTAATTCTCGTCATCTTCCTTTATTATTCTCCTCTTCCCGTCCCTCTCTCCGTCTTTGTCCTCCCTTCCCACTCTCCTCCCTCTCACCTTCCCAGTCTTCCTTCCACCACCCTCATCCCCCATACCTCTCCTTCTCCTCCTCCCCTTCCTTACCTCTTCCCTACATATCCTCCCTCCCACACATTTACCCGTTACCATCCTCCCACCCCCCCTCCCCCACTCTCAGTACCCCCGGGGTATCATGGGTAACAACTAACAACGTAAAGGTGTACCCCCCCACCCCCCAGCACCACTACCCCGGGGCCATAACTCTCACTCGCCGTCGGCTCTGTCAAATACGCTGAAAATTTCTCCAAAGAAATATGACAAAATATTTCCAGCACACGAATACTGTTGGCTGAAAGAAATTACGACTCGAGTGATGAATGTCAGATTTTTCCCCTGATATTTCTTCGTCTGTTTGTGATTAATTAGTGTGTGTGTGTGTGTGTGTGTGTGTGTGTGTGTGTGTGTGTGTGTGTGTGTGTGTGTGTGTGTGTGTGTGTGTGTGTGTGTGTGTGTGTCTTTTATATCTTGATTGTGGGATTTGTTTGATAAATAGGGTCATGAAGATATAAGGCATCTGTGAAGCCAGTGGTGGTCAGGTCCCAGTTATGGTAGGTGCAAGAAGTGAGTCGAGAGCCGCAGATTCTGAGCCAACAGGCTTGATCTGATTTTTATATGGTCCTAAAAATAGGCCTAAGACAGGTGTAATAAGCTAAGACGAAGAGTTCTCATCATCAGTTTTTGGGTCCTTGGATAATTAAAATCTAGAATGGGGAAAGATGTAAACAATTGTAATTACAAGGAGAGAAGTTTAAATCACCTGGGAAAAGGTAAGTTCTATAGGGACATGTTCACTCTAATTACTCTGCCTATTCCGTAGCCAGAGAACGAAACGAATTTTTTTTTGTCCACTTAGGCTATGCAAACATTAAAGAAGGAATTTTAAGGCTGGTAATACCTTTGTTGGATACATTTACCATACAGCAGGATAGAAAATAAGAAGTGAGAATATAGTAACACTATGGAATACTGTATTTACGAACAGGATATGATGATAGCCTCAAGATCGCATACATACCACGCTAAACTTTTACAACTCGCTCAAAGAATAGGGCTCGAATTATTTCAAGATTAATTAATCAATGAAGAATTTTGATAATTAGTGAGACTAAATTATCACAGTGGAAATATAACTTCAAAGTCCCAGAATGTTTTGTAGGTGCCAACAAGCCTCCGGAGTGCCTGGTGGTGAAGGCTGTTTTTATTGCCTCGTTATTGAGACACGGAAAGTGGAATTTATCTATCCCACAGAGGCTGTAATTGAAGCAGTAACCCGGAACTATGGCCTACCAGCTATAGTCTAGAGATGTGGCCCAGCAACTGTAACCCGGAGCTAAGGCCCCCAGTAGCTGTAGTCTAAGAGATGTGGCCCACCAGCTGTAGTCTAGAAATGTGGCTCACCAGCTTTAGTCGAGATGTGGCCCAGCAGCTGTAGTTTAGAGATGTGGCCCAGCAGCTGTAGTTTAGAGATGTGGCCCAGTACTCAGAGGGGGGAGGGGAGGAGGCGAGAACAGGGGATATTAGTCTCACAGGCGGGTGCAGGGAAGAGTACCCTAGCGATGTTTATCTTGTGTCTATCCGTCATCAGTGAATTAAGGGAGTAACTTTTTATTTTATATAATTCTGACAATAATATATTTCTTACGAGTATTATTAAATTTAGTAAAATGAAAACTCCGCACTGATTTTAAATTTATCTTCTTCCCCTTCACTCTACCTTCACGGACGAGGTTTCAAATTTACCGTCAATATATTTTCTATGTATAATGTAAAGAGTGTGGGGCAGTCAATACACAAGCTGCTGCCACTATGATTTATTACTCGATATTAACTCATTTTAGAATTACAGCAACACTCACGATGATGATAAAAAATAACAATGAATATATAATCTTATGTCTATACACACACACATCAAGAGTGGGGATGGCACATTGGCACCATACTCGCCTCACACACACATAAGACCCAGGTTCGATCCCCAGATTGAATGGGTTGGGAGAATATTGCAGGACATTGTATAGTAGGCAGAGACAATGAACAGTAGCGGCCTTGTGAGAGTCAGAATAAGTGTGGCGTTAAACTGTTCACCAAGCTGGAACTATTCCCTATAAACAGGTGTTGGGTTAGCATAGTGGCATTTGCACTAGTTTCTCACGTAAGGGAATCACAGTTTGATCCCACTGTGTTACGTCATCAGGTAAACCTACTCATCTACGTGTGTGTGTGTGTTACCTGCCTCAACCAACTTAAAAGTCACTCCAATACCTGACTAACTGAAAGTCCTCCTTACTCACCTCCCCCTCCAGGCACCATTAACGCCTCAACACAACTCTTCCTCTTCCTCCTCCCCGCATGCCTTCACCATTCCTCACGTATGCTTTTCTCCTCTGGTAAAATCCATATATTCTCTTTTAACACGTCTTATCTTATGCTTCAATGACCGCTCTGAATGTCCCCCAAAAATCATCACATGTTATGCTCACCTATTCATCCTGCTCGCTCGCTCCCTGGACCTATTGTGTTGATGTGTTCGACCCAGGACTGGATGATCGCCCGACCCACACTACTGCACATCTCCACATATCCCAGCTTGTCTGTGTGTGTGTGATCTGCTGACAGACTTGCTATTTTTTTTAACACTGAAGTCTCCATAAATATCTTTTGATCAATAGTTCCTAAGACCTTATTTTTAATAACTATTCAAAAAAACTCACACGCACACATACGCACACGCACACACAGACACGTATATATATATATTGGAAACTTCCTCTTGATGTGTCTTTGAATTCCAGTTTTATGGCAGCAGTTGAAATTCACGGTCTAAATATTGTGTTAGATCTTAAGGGAGAGCAGACGTTGCACAAGAGTCTCCCATAACTAGAGCCAAGATCAACGACTCGTTCAGTATTCACCGTCGACTCTATCTACTTTATAAACTTAATTCCAACTTTTACAGGAAGAACCAACCTCCCATACACACAACCATTTCTAGATACACACACACACAAATGTCCCCCCCCAAAAAAAGTAAATAAATCAACCTAGATATAAACACAAACTTAAAATACTGTACAATGCCTTAATTACTTAACTTCTAAATCTAACCCAACCAGAGAAGGAAGCTACAATATAGAGACGCAACAACACACGTAAGGAAAATAAATGTCAACAAGATTCTAGGTAACAGAACAGGAAACAAAAATCTTGAGATACATTCACCAGGGACAGAGTGGGAGCCACATAACCTTCAACTCAGCCCATAAAACTCTAGAGACCCGAAGCTAAACTCACAAAATTTGGTCTGAAATAGAGGAGGGAATTTTGGGTGTGAGGTATCGAGAAATCTGGACAGCTGCGCCTCGCTCCCCGACCATTACAAATAAAGAAGCAGAGATTTTTCCCTGGTCAGCCTCTTTGGTTCTTCCTACTACTGGCTAGTCTTCCTGCTCCTGTTGCTACGACTACCACTACTACTGACCAGTCTTCCTACTCCTTTGCTACGACTACTGGTCAGCCTCTCTGCTGCTGCTACTACTTCCACTGAGCCTTCTTCACTTACACTACTACCACCATTACCACCACTTACACCACTACCATCTACCACTTACATTATTAACGACAACATATGTATTGTGAGCAAGCTAATGCTGACTTATCGCCACGCTACTCACACTGACTGGGATAAATAAAGCTTAATGCACTCACCTTCCTGTGCCTTATAGTGGAGAGGGGGGAGACGAGGAGGGAGGAGGAGGAGGAGGAGATGCGAGAGAAAAGGAGGAGGAGATGAAGGAAGAGGAAAGGAGGGGTAGAGACGTGGAGGAGGAGGAAGTGTAGAGGGGGAGAATAGACGAGGAAAAGGAAGTGGAGGAAGAGGAGAAGGGGTGCGAGACGAGGAGGAGGAGAAAATGGTGGAAGAGGAGACGGGGCAAGAGACAAGGAAGGGGAGGAGAAGAAGAGAGGTTGAAAAGGAAGAAGATGGTGAAGAATTAGGTGATGATAACAGACACAGAATACAATAATAAAAATAATAACGAAGAGAGAGATGATAATGAAAGAGAAAAATAAAAACCAAGATGACAATAAAGGAATATGATGACGAAATAAAGGGATAAAAATATTGAACAATGATGATAAGGATGACATACGACAATGACGATAAATAACGAAACAGGAGAATAATAAACACTAAAAGAAAACGGGAAGAAGATAATAAAGGGGAGGGGGCATCACCAGCGACCTCCTCCTCTTCCTCCGCCAAAGGTGATTACCAGGTAACAGAACGTGATCCTACACAATCAATTCAACACAGTCAAGTCACTAACCTATTCTTAAAAAAAAAATCCAATACATGACCTTGAATGTGACCTGTGACGCATGACCTGTGACCTTCATCAAGAGAGCACGACCATGAATTCCTTACACGACACTGCCCGCTGTCATGACCTATAACTACCAACATGTTTTATACCCACAAAATATTCTTGGACTTGCTCAGCTGAAGAACTAAATGAACAAATGAACACACGAGAATAAAGAACAACATGAATAAATTAAGAGTAAAAAAGAACGAATGAACACACGAGAATAAAGAACATGAATAAATGGAGCACTAAATGAACAAATGACAGTCAAGATCAAACCTACAAACGAAAAAAACAAACACGAGACGATCGATTAATATGGTATTTAACCTCACCAAGACTTCAAGGTCAAACAGGGGTCACGACACGAGTAAATAGTTGGAAAAATACCATTGCCTCACTAACCCGAGACAATCGTAGATACAATACCGTAAATAAGGAAGGAAGGAAGGGAGGAAGGAAGGAAGGAAGGAAGGAAGGAAGGAAGGAAGGAAGGAAGGAAGGAAGGAAGGAAGGAAGGAAGGAAGGAAGGAAGGAAGGAAGGAAGGAAGGAAGGAAGGAAGTGACTGTTTATGTATTCAGATATATGCAGTAACCTAACAGTCATGGAACAGAGACGGTGAGAAGGAAGAGAGAGGGTATATACCAGGTCGTAGGTAGTGATGGAACAGTGACGGTGTAAAGGGAGATGAACGGGACGAGGCTCTAGTCCGTATAAGCCCCATAATCCTCACCAATTTTAGGAACGTGGCAATTTGTCTTCCCCGTAGCTCTATGTATCCGTGTAAGTCTCTCTACCTCGGGCTGTTGTAGTGTCGGTGAATTAAAAACTAGTTTACTTATATAACAAACTTCATACAAAATTTAGCATCACTCATATAAATACAGTGATTTAGAAATAGAAATAATCACTAATTGAATTTTGAGGACTATAATTAATTTGTCAATTTATATGCGAATTTAATCAGGTAAATATATATCTTCAAGTTTGTGATTATAAAGGAAGGTAACTTAGTAAAGAATGTTGCTCCCGAGTTAACTTTTTTGTTATGGAGTAAATTAATATTGTAACACCTGTAACTTTTTATTTTATTTTAGTGCTTTAATTAACATGCCTCGATCCGCCAGTAGGTAGGTGGATAATTCGGCATCAATTTCACAGATACTCTCAATTATTCTGAACAACAAACTTTCTAAACGTTTCTACTTTTTTTTTTATCCCAGGAGAGAATTTCACAAACTCCCCCGAACGTTCTTACTTGGCAAACTGCAGGATCCTTGAAAAACTGTCCCGGCTCAAAAGATCAACCTCGGGATTACATGTTGAATACCAAGATACTCTCAACACCCACTTGGCCAATATACATTACGAAAACAAACAGAATATTTAATATTTAATTGATTTTAATTTCCTATGTTAATTATTAGGGTTCTTTACAGTTGGGTCAGAATGAAAATATATTCTAAATCTTTCTAAGTCTTCGAAGGACAGTGTACCTGGTCCTGTATGTTTTAAACTGCACGGGAACATTTTCAGTTGACTAGGTTTTACCCAGTAATCGGTGGACAGTGGCACAAAATAATTGAAATTCAAGCTGAGTGGGACGGTTTGGGGACAGACGGGGCCAGGATATTGATTAAGGTCAATAACGATGCAACCACACTCCCTTTGGCGGCACAATAACAACAACAACTGGTGAGAACAACACTACACACACAAACACCTACATCAGTGTCAACATCCCCTGTGTAGCTAACCTCTTATGTTGCTGAAGAAAGCTCTTGACAGATGAGGTGCCACAAAATATGACAAGAATTACAAGACAGGAGTCGCCAGTATAACACCGAACCTTAAACTCTCCTGCCATGATGACACACAACACATTATAAATCTTTAACACAACAACATATAGGATCTTTTACACCTTCTCCCCAGTTCAAGAGTTTATAATCAATTACCAGAACTTTCTGTAAAAATATATTTCCCTGTAACGTCACTCAAACTAAGACTCCCCCCCCCCTTTTTTTTCTTAAACAGGGAAGGAGAACTGTGGAGGGTTGAGGGGGTGGGGGGGGGGAGGCTGAACTCTTTATTTCACGGCCTAGTTTCCTGAAGGGCAGCAGAAGGGAGGGAGACCCCCCCGCGCCAACCATCACAATCATCCCTAACCTCCACCTCAACCCCCCCCCTCCTACCACCTCAATCCATCCCTAACTCCCTCTTTACGATCCCCAAGCCTCCCGTTCAACTACAACAACCATCCATCAATTCTCCAGAGCCAGCACAACCATCCATTAACTACCTCCCTACTTCACCATTATAAGTCAGCCATAGGTCGCCCCACCATCTCCTCCAAGACCTCCTCCTTAATCTCCATCGCCTACAGAACGGTAAATTCGTCCCCCTCCTCCTCCGCCATTACACTTCATAGAGTCTACTAAACCAACAAACCTCCTTGTTTATTGTCCTGCCACACATAATTTCTTCGGCCTCCTTAACCTCCAGTCCACCTCCACAAAATCCCGTCTATCCCTACAACCTCCTCACGGTTATCCCCACAATTTACAATCCATCTCTACAACCTCCCATCAACCTCTACAAAATCGTGTCTATTATCTTCATCTGCCTTCTCAACCTCACACCTACAGGTACCTCTACACAACTTTGTCTACCTTCCGTTTATTTTCACAATCTCCTGTCCTCTTACACAACCTTCCGTCGGTCCATCTCCACACCCTCCATCCGTCGGCCTCTATAACCTTCCGGTCACCTCCACAACCTTCATCCAGCCTCCACCACTTCCCCTCAACCCGGCGAGTCCTTCCCTCCGTGTGGACCAACAAGAAAGTCACTACCGTCAAATATTGTGTGGGGTTCCTGGCACTTTTGTCTGCCTCCCTCTGAACAAACTGACACAATCAAATACTGTGTTAACACATGAATCTGACACTGGCACGAGCTACGCGCACACACACACACGCACACACACACACACACACACACATACACACACACACACACTGAAAGGAAGGGGACAGTGATGGAGAACGAGAAAGGGAAAAACGACTAGGGAGAAAGAGAGAAATAGAAAGAGAGCTCGAGCTTATTTTGGCGTCATGTCATAAGCGTCACTACTACCACCACCTAGGGACTTTAAAGTGTTTACAGTGGTGACATGACAACACACCGTCACCCGGACATCACCAGGTTTGTAAGACGATGAATGAAAAGGAACTCCAGGGAACAGCTCCAGGAAAAGGTTCTTAACTCGGTATTTCTCCGAATTAGGGATGACGAAGACATCCTATTAAGGTACAGTCTCGGTGCAATTCCGACGTTGATTTGG
The DNA here is from genome assembly GCF_018991925.1 of Homarus americanus. Classification (NCBI taxonomy): domain Eukaryota; kingdom Metazoa; phylum Arthropoda; class Malacostraca; order Decapoda; family Nephropidae; genus Homarus; species Homarus americanus. The sequence goes on along the minus strand of NW_024754249.1, from coordinate 1,120,366 downwards.
CAATTAGCTTTGTGTTGTAGGCAGCTTATGTGTGCCAGTCAGTTCCATTCTCATATTACCAGTTATGAGGCACACTTAACGAAGGAATTTATAGTCATACGAGAGGTTTTCCAAGACTGACTGATCTAAATGGCTTGAAATGGCGGCATAAAGGGCGCCAACGTAGTGGAAAGTCTGTCGTAATCAGATGTGTTGTGTTAATATCCGGGTTAGGTCATAAAGTGGAGGAAGCCAGGGCGTGAGGCAGTCCCGGGCCTCCCTGCACGACCCTATCATAAATTCTACTACAGCCCGCCTGATCCACCTATCCCACACGGCTCAACACCAAGCTTTCTATATGGACTTTTAAAACAGTTGAGTTATTCACGTGTACAAAACAAATCGCCAAGTAAATACACACAAACACATAAAAACACACACACACAAATACACAGTCAGCTGAGTATGAGGATGCCAGGTGAGCAGAGTGATACACACACACACACACACACACACACACGAGGGGGGTGGGGACACGGTGGAGGTACTAGCCACTGTCTTCTTGCACTGTCACTCAGCCACTACTAGACACTACCATAACTTCTTGCTTCAATCACAGTAAAAAAAAAAAAATATCTAATAATAATGAAAACATCAATATATTTTCTCACATTCCCACAAGTTGACGACATAAATCAACTGAAACTCGTCCATATTTGCCAAGATATATACTATTAACACAACGTAAAGTATATTCACAATGATACGATATAAGGCCACAATAATCTTACAGTTCCCATGACACAAGGAAAGTATAGGGCCGTCACCTGTATCCCTCAACAACCATATTGTGACTATAGAAGCTCACTGTAATCCTTAAAGAAATACAGTTTGGAAATTTATCATATATTGTGACACAAATCGCCACTAAAAAGATCTTGACGAATCCCATGATAAATATTTACAACACCACTAACTCCTACAACCAACAATAATAACAACAACCATTAAAAGTCCTACAATCACAACTCATTCTCCACAACAACCATCCAAAAGATTCTACCACCCATTACAACACCAGCTGTAGTAACCATCAAATAAATTACAACCAATAAATCGCTCTCCATAACACCAGTAAACTAATCCTAGATGGAGGATTAAACTGCTAACAGGATATTAACCCCCATCCACCTGCGCCAGCCATCCTACACAGTTTCGTAGAGGTAAATTGATTATTACGTCCTGCTGAGCACTAAGTGAATCTCACTAGTGTGAATATACATACTCCTGACTGGCTTGCTGGAGTGACTGGTTAACTGGCTGACTGGCTGGTTGGCTGACTGGCTGGTTGGCTGACTGGCTGGCTGACTGCTGACTCCGTGTTTGTGCTGCCACCAACTTACTCGAGTGTGCATGGATTATGAGTGACTGGTGAGCAAGTGAGTGATTCGAAGGATGACTGGCTGATAAGTGGATGACTGGGCTAGTGAGTCATCCATAGCGCGAGTGACTGGTGGGTTAGTAAATGACTGAAGTTATTTAGAGGATGAATGATCGGGGGAAATGGATGATGAGTGAATAGGACCAGTGGATGAGTGAATGACCGACAGGTGAGTGAAGGAGGAGAGACAGAGGTGATATTCGTGACGACATTATAAGACCATGTTGCCTTGTGCCGAGGGAGGGAGGAGGGAGGGAGGGAGGAGGAGGGAGGAGGTTTGGCATGTACCTGGATGGTGTTCACTGGATTAGTACTGAGACGACGAGGCGGCCAGCTGAGACAACACAACTAATAATGTACACACACACACACACACACACACACACACACACACACACACACACACCACACACTTACATTGTTACAACCTCAAACATCACCACCGTCACTCACCTAAAAAGTAGAAAAAAATACTTCAATAAACATGAAATAAACAGTATATTTTAACACACATGAATGACAACAGTTTAACAAAAATAACTCACCAAAAATAACATTGAAGAAAAATAGATCGATCATTTCCTTGGTACTATTTTCTTATATATAAAAAACATTAAATAACTTAAGACGGCAAAAAATAAAGCCTCTATTAACGGTAGTAAAATATGGCTCCTCAGTTACAAATATGTCCATGTAAAGTGTAAAAGACACCTGGACCAGTTTATTAACAGGTGCAGGGGTGAAAAAGGGTGAGGTGTGTCGAGTTGATCCATCCAAACGGTATTGACTTAAACGCGTGTTGACATGTTTTCAGCTCTAACTAATACGCACACACACACACAAAGAGAGAGAGAGAGAGAGAGAGAGAGAGAGAGACGCACACAAAGAGATACACGTACACAAACACAAAGAGATATACGGACACAAATATCAACGCATATAGAGAGAGAGACTCACCTAACCTAACAGAGGGGTAATAAGGCTCCACCTACGAGCTGGAAGCCTTAAAGATAAGATCCTTCGGCTGGATGTTCACAAGCCACCAGGTCACGTTGGCGGCCAGAGTACGACACAGTTTAACAATAATTCTCACACATATTTATTTGGACCTTATTCATGTCAGGTTCAGCTTACGTCAACAAACTCTTGGGAGGTTACTGCTGTGTATGTGTCTTTGTAGTTTAACCAATATTCGCGGATATGAAACAAATAAGTAAATGCGAGAGATGAAAACAACACGAGTGGGTGAGACACACAGCCCAGCGGCAACCTCGAGGGGGGTCTTGCATCACTGTGAAATAACACCCTAATTAAAAGTCAAGTCAACCTGGGCCTGGGAAAATTGCAGTGTGGTTGGTAGCGGCGGGTAAGTGGCGAGTGTTGGGGCCAGATATCCCGCGGCGCGAGAGCCAGGAACAATTTAATAAATAATAACCCGCCTTGTACATGGTGGTGCACGTCTGCCACACTCACCACAACTGTCTCTCTCACACACACACACTCCTGCCTACAGTTTTATAAATTAGTACCTTACTTTTCATTTCCAGTTACAATGAGAGTTTAAGACCAATTTCGGCCCCATTTTTTGGCAAATATCTTGTCGTCTTTGCCTGGGTGAGCCAAGTAAGGCATTCTGAAATCCACAGTTATGGGGTAAATTTAGTTTAAGAATATGAGAATTTAATATCTAGGAGCATTGTATTATTAAAGGGAACTGTTACTATTTATTTGTAGTGTCTTAATATTTCACGGTGAACTCATCTAATGTTATAAGATGGAATATTAACGAAACAATGATTAAATAAGTGTAAAGTAGGTCTCTGAGACGGTACTTGCCCATAGTTACACTAGTTGATGTTATCTCACATACAAGACACAACTAAATATAATAGATTAGTAAACTCCATCCATCTATGTGCCTCAGCCTACCACCCATTATAACATGTTCTCTCTCTAATCCTGTTTCAGAGAATAATACACTACACTTCCTCCTGTGAACCATCTGACCGAGAAACTGCATAACGCACATAAAAAAAAACACGCACTGGTGTTGCAGAATGATAACGCCTCAACGGAGGTTCTTCTCCGAGGTAGGATCCTCATCCACTCTAATATAAAAATTTCACGAGCAATATGCCTCCCCACCACCCTACTGTGCCTGTGCCTCCACCCCGGCCAACAACCTCTGTACAACTATTGTACATTTGTACACATACATATAGAGCCGTTATTTACAATAGTGCAGTGTTTACCAAATTAAAATATAAAAATTTATGACAATATGTGCACGACTTATAACAACGCAACTTTTACAATAACAAACACATTCATAAAAGTGCAGCTCTCGCCTCCTGGAAAATATCACTGGGGTGAGTCGCAGTTAAAAGTTAATGATCGATATCCAATGTTCGGCTCACAGTTTTACCTTTCTGCCACAGTATTATTTCTCCTTTTTATCCAGCATAATTCTCAATAATCTGTACGAGAGTGTCATAGCGCTGGTATTAATAATCCCAGCAGTACCAGGAAGACGCCGGGCGACTTGAAGGTCTCGCCGGGAGATATTGACGGGGACCCGGCCATAAAATAATCCATAGCCCCGAGTCATGTGTTTGCAAAGGAATTTGTTTTTGTTTATAGGCAAATTTACTTAAACTAACATAAGGTAAACAGACAGTAATCTGATGAATAGTAATGTATAAGTGCGGTGGTCAGGTGGTTATCGTGTTGGGTTGGCAGTCCCGGAGTCAAATCCCATCTAAGGAGACAATAATGTGGTTGGCATCACCTGACACAAGCGCAGTACAGTACCATTATTATGCCCGCAACACTTCCTGAACAATGTGCGCCCCATACACACTGACAAAAATACTTAGGAAGCTTAAGAAATACACCACGAAAACTAAAGAACTAGTTCTACACACCAAATGGTATAACTTAAGTATTAACGTGAAAAGATAACCACACTGAAGCGTGGAAATGAAGAGAAAATAAAAACAGTACACGGAGAAGAAAAAGATGGAGTGGAATAGGAGGAAAATGAGGAAAACAAGGGAGGGAGGGAGGGAGGGAGGGAGGGAGAAGGAAGTTTTCAAAAACTTTACAAGACTGTCAACAACAACAACAACAACGCCGTTTCTTTTTCTCGCGAAAACCAAATAATACAAAAATAACAATACGTCCTACCAAAATTACTACCCCCAGACAACTGTATCCCCAGAGAGCAGTTACCACATGCTCTTCCTACTGATGTGGCCGCAGGATCAACTGTAAGTCTCTCACACATCTTCTCCGGGTCTTACTGCCTGTGACCAAACACTCACTACCAGCAAATTTTCCCTGACGCTTTCCTCGCCCCTCCAGTTAAGTCCTCCACTCTTCCTAAATACAGTTACCCATCTGATCCAATCTTCTCTCGTGTTTATAATATCATGTACCGGGTATAATGTTTAGCCTCTTACAATGTAATGTTAATCAATCTATCAACCTCAGTGTGGTGTTTAGTCGAGAAGTAAATAGAAAATATAATTCGGCCACAATCCTCGCTGAATATATGTCGTTCTAGCCAAGATCTCATGTGACCTCAAGGCAGTTTACGACGCCTTTAATGTCAGGTTTACAATTTTAAGATTCTCTCCTACGTCCACACTTCCTGTCTCCGTCCACCATTTAGTCAACACTGTATCACGCGAGTGGGTGTAATTTGTCCTCTCGTTACAGCAGTCAAAAAATATAAGCCAACCAATTACGATTCCAGTAAAAAGTTGTTGTCGGGCTCATCATGATGGGGTTCATTACCAGGCAAATGAAGCAGGAGTGCGCACGACTAACGAGTTTTACTGTTCCTTTAATATCATGGCTCGCTGCTGGGGCTTTATGACACATCTCCTCAATGAAACAACATAGTGAAACGTGGGTAGCTTACACCGTAGACTTTACTCCATATCCCTCCTCGTCCACTTAACCGTTCAAGAGTGATGTTTTGAGTAGCAACTCCTCCCTCAGCCAAGGTGTTGTTGGGAACTCGACACTGTAAAGTCCTCACAGTTAAATTAATGTTTCCAGCAGCACGTGAAGGGATTACACAAGAGAATTAATAAACAAACAAACACTGAAACATTAAATTAAATATCATATCAAGATATATAACCAGCCTCCCACGCCCTCCCCAGCTACACTGTCCCCCACTACTGCTGTTGAGATCTTCCTTAGTGTGTGTCTGCTGCTTAGTTCTCGCCCAACCATTACGATCAAAACAATTATACTGACAGAAGGCATTAAAGGAAATAGCTGGCTGCTGCTGACGACTTAAAACTGCATCCGCGTTATTTTTGCTCTCTCTCTCTCTCTCTCTCGTCGTCACAGTTTATATCATTAAATTCAAACAATAAAACAAAGGCTCATTACCAAGTGAACATTATCAAGGGATGGTTCGTGATTTTCCGCGCGTCATACACTTGAGAGACAAAATATTACAAACCTCAAGTCATATTAAAAATGTCGCGGATGGTGAATTAAATATTGTGCGTCTTGTTTACATAATGAGCATGTTCCTAACACACCATAAACGGTCTGTAACTCCTCTGAATTACGGAAACACAACACTTAATTTTATTTTATCTTACTCCTGCCCCTCGAAAGATATCCGTGTGTGTGTGTGTGTGTGTGTGTGTGTGTGTGTGTGTGTGTGTGTGTGTGTGTGTGTGTGTGTGTGTGTGTGTGTGTGTGTGTGTGTGTGTGTGTGTGTGTGTGTGTAGGTGGGATATTGTGACCTCAGTAACACAATTTAAGATGTATTTCGATGGAATTCAATATAAGAGGATACAAGCCAATAAGATCTAGGAGGAGGTCAATAGTCAATATACTCCCTCAACTGTCTTTTGTGTTATTGTTTCTTTTGGTTTTTATACAGTGGAAACAATATCAGAATCTATAAACAATCCGAGCATAAAAGGCAAATTACTTTGGTATAATCTATAAGAAAACTGTTTAACGTCCTGTCAACTCTACAAAACAAAGGCAAGACAACAGAGGATAACCTTGTCTTATCCAACCAAACGAAATCTGTTCTTCCAAGAGTTTTAAAAGATGTTGATTTTCAGGAACTGCATCACTGACCAAAATTTCCGACAGACATTCTCATTAGACAGGAGATGACGACTGGAATAAGTTGAAAGGAAATTGACAGATACTCGTAGATAAGAAGTGAAGAGCCATCATATTATAATGAATGACGTAAACATATATGGTTGGGTTTATATAACAATTGTATGTGTGTTATATATAAAGTTGAGGAGGTGAGAAAGACCAAACAATGAGTCGAAGTCAAGATAGAAGCCAAAATATTAATTGGTGCATCATACGAATCTAAGTACCAGTCGACCAAGAATTTGAAGGACAGACTGGCAAGTGACATTCAAGTGGGTCGAAAAATTTAGCAAGTTTTCTCCAGTGGGTGGGCGGGGGTGGGTGGCGGACCTGAGCGACTCCCTCTGTGCATGGCAATTAGCCCACGACAAGAAGCCAATTTCTCAGTGGGTGGCTCCTCTACCACCACCACACTGACACCATCATCCAGGCCGGGGTATAGTGTGAGGCTCCTCTACCACCACCACCACACTGACACCATCATCCTGGCCGGGGTATAGTGTGAGGCTCCTCTACCACCACCACACTGACACCATCATCCTGGCCGGGTTATAGTGTGAGGCTCCTCTACCACCACCACACTGACACCATCATCCTGGCCAGGGGTATAGTGTGAGGCTCCTCTACCACCACCACACTGACACCATCATCCTGGCCGGGGTATAGTGTGAGGCTCCTCTACCACCACCACCACCACCATCACACTGACACCATCATCCAGGCCGGGGTATAGTGTGAGGCTCCTCTACCACCACCACACTGACACCATCATCCTGGCCGGGGTATAGTGTGAGGCTCCCATACACACTCACCAACCGCATGCTGCCGACTTGCTTAAGGGAAGTGAAGGAAGATGGAGAGTGATGAAGGATAATAAAGACAGATGAAGAAGGGGGGTGGGAGAGGTGGAGAGGCGTAGAGAGGGACGTGAAGGAATACAGAAGGACATGAGGGAGAGACGGAAGGATATAGGACAAGTGGAGATGAAGGAATAGAGAAAGACATATGGGAGAGATGCATAGAGACATGGAGAGATAGAGGAAATAGTAGGAAACGATGGAAATTAGAGGGAATGAGGGAGACAGGAGAGAAGATAAAGTAGAATGGAAATGGCAGGAACCAGAGGAGTAGAGAGATTTGAGGGTAAGATGATGATGATGAGAGATGGAGGAGAAGATTGAGAGAGATTAAGAGGCGGGGTAATACATGGTGTGGCGTGCTGGTGGTAATACATGGTGTGGCGTGCTGGTGGTAATACATGGTGTGACGTGCTGGTGGAAATACATGGTGTGATGTGCTGGTGGTAATACATGGTGTGACAGATATTGTACCCTACAGTTAATACATTGTGTGGCAGGACGCAGGCATTGTCACAGTAGTTGCATATCTTCAATCAAATTTTCCTCTCATATATACAACCTAACCTAACCTAACCTAACCTGACCTGACCTAACCAAACCTAACCTGACCCTTCCTTCAGGCGTCTTAGATATTGTATACCTGGTAACGACCCATCATTAAATGCCTCATTATCCTTACGCCCCAAAACAGCAACCATGACATTACCTGGGCCACTAAGTGATTCATCAGGTGATTCGTAGTTTCTTTGTGGGCAGTTCGAGGAGAAGGAGGAGGAGAAGGAGGAGGAGAAGAGAAGGAGGAAAACAAGAGGTTACAGTATACTCTTATCCTCCCCCACCACCGTAATGCATGACCAACGCTAATATGCCATGAGAAGCTTTTCATTCCACCATGCCCTGACAGTTTGTAATTAATCACGGACTTAAAAGATTTCTGTAAATATGTGAGTTTTATACAGTAATGCACGATAATTAATCTTCTTGTACTTTATAACTGAGATGGACATTGAGTATTAGTTAAAGATTTTCTACAATGCGAAATAGAAATGAAAAATTAATGAATGTTCAAGGTGTGTGGTATGGCGGTGTGTGGTATGATAGTGTGTGATGACATTGTGTGGTATGATAGTGAGTGATATGACAGCGTATGATATAATAAGTGTATGATAAGACAGTATGTGTTATGGACAAGTTTTTAAGCTCAAGAGAAACCCACCATAATTGGGTCTCGATTGGGTTACTTTCTCTCCACTGTTAGAATCCAGGTCACAAGAGCGTTCAGCACCTCCCACTCCCCCTTTACCCCATACCACACAAAACACTTCCCTCGCTAAATTCAGTTTCCACCTCACCCTTCCCTTCTGTTAAATAACTTAGGAATTGCCAGGGATTTTTGTGTGTAGTTTCAGGTTGGCTCTCCCTATTTTATTTGTATTTTCTGGATTTTTTCCCTTTCACACTGGTTCTCCCTCTGGTTTCTGACCTCTCTCTTTCTCTCAACCTGAAATACTGCAGTGTTTAAGTTTATTTCGGTTCTCTGTTACAATGTTACGGGGCGCAATTTACGATAGGTTGTTTAATAAACCTATTCCACCTTCCTCTTATTTTGATCAGTGTCAGAGAGAATTTAATTTGATGTTGTATACTGCAATAGCGGCGGCAGTGACCGAGTAATTACACCGCTCGCCTTCTGTCCTGAGGGTCACTCGTTCACTCTCAGCACACCCTCGGTCGACCCAATATAAAGCCGGTCATACTACCTCCTTGTGTACCGAAGGTTTTGAATTCATTGTACCGCATCTACACAGCCCCTTACGGATCCTCAGGCCTATGGGAACCACTTTCACATCTCTGTATCTACTGTAGTGTTAATACATACGGTACCCATTATTGTCTGGACAATATTTTGACCTTTAACGAGCAGCAATGACCTTGACCTTTGACACGAACACTTGCATTTGGTAACCATCCATTTGTCGAGTGTTAACATATGAATGAAGTCGGTTAAAACTTCAGTATTAGCACAAGGGTTATATTGTGAATAGAAAATAAACTCTGACCTTCAGCAGTGACCTTGGCGTCCATCACACGACAACAAGTGTCTGTATAATGATCAGATTATCTTTCAAGCTTAAAGGCAATCCGAGTGAAACTACAGAACTAGTAACTTTAACAAACTTTTCGAGACGGACGGACGGACATACGTATATGCTTAATACTGTATGCCCCCGTGTATGCCCCCGTGTATAAAGCGCTGAAGAGAAATACGTTGTTTTTTCTTAGTTTGTATTTGTGAGAAGATTGCGACGTTCACGACCACACACGACGGACACAAAGGAGGATCACATACATAAGCTCTCACATCTCTGTACACAGTTAATGTACCCTGACTGTTCTGTTAGGGACACCGGAGCAAGAAAACATTACGAGGGACGCAACTCATTGTAGTGGGCGTGGCACAATAGGCCTGAACATAATGGATACTATCACAATCCAAGGCCATATTGTACTGGTCCATATAGTCAACACTTTAGGAGATAAACTTATGACGACCTTGTAATAAATAAAGCGCTCTGGACGTAGTGTTACAAGTAAAGAAGAAATTTGGTATTTTGACAAGAATTACTCAGCAAAAAGGGTGAACTGAAGATGATAATATGACATTTACAAAATCCACAGTGACTATACTCCGCAAGTGACCATGTGTGACCGCTGTTAGGAAAGGTTTGGCATTTACAACAATTTTTTACTTTATTATACCCACAGGTCGAGGGGGGGGGGGACTGAGTATAAAGTAAATTTTAAAACTGCGTCCATATTAAAGAAGGTCACACAACTGCAGTCCAGTAAGGCTTCTGTAGCTTTTGATGGAGACATAATCATAAAATTTTAACAGAAACAAACAAATAACTTAAGAGTCAAAAACAAAGACAGACACGAAACCTAGAATGACAGCAAGACAAAAACACAGACAGATAAACTAACTTGGCTACTGACGGCGAAGGATGTTTACCATGACACCTGTAGGAGAGTAACACCCCAACAGCGAGGAAGTTAGTCACCGCGTGCTTCGTTATGTTGAGGCAGGTGGGTGTAAACATATCGGCCAATCTACCACTAAATATATATCTGTATTATAATATAAACACTCCACCAGTTTACGGCATCATTACCCACATCGATCTAAATTTTCTTGTTTATTATGGATGAAAGATGATGGAAAAATAATTTTATAGCCTAGTTATTACCCCCCCGCTCCCCACACCACCATATCATGCATCACCACACACACACCACCAGACCATGCATCCCCCTCCACACACACACACACACACACACACACACTACATCCCTCCTCTTTGATCCAACCATAAACGAGTAAGTCAGACCAAAATATAAAAGTGATCTTGAGAAATTTTAAATTCTTCTCTTGGACCATCACCAGCGGGCCAAGTTTCCAATTATATATGGTAAAATATGCAGCCCTGGATGGCAGAGTCAATCATATATATATATATATAAATTTGCATGCAATTTTTTTATCATTCCAAAGTTCTCTTTTATATATGCCCACGAAATTATATTATCTGTGAAACAACGACGAATATAAAAAGTTGTGTAACAGAATATGGATTACGTCTCCCAAATTTTATTCCATCCCCCCCCCCTCTCTCAAACACACACACACACACACACACATATATAAACAGGGTGACCTTATTAAACATGAGGTCAGGTCATAATATTGTCATCCACTAATCCCCACACCAACACCAACATACACGTAGAGGAGCTTAAGAGAAGGGGGCGACGTGACTAGTCAGGTCAGGTCAAAAATAAGGGACCCACTAAATAACTATCCTATAGACACACACACACATACACACACACACACACACATTGCCCCCCCCACCCCTGCAGACAATATCATTTCCGACATATTCTCACCGCCTCTAATACAACGCTGCCGTATCTCGCTCCACTGCCTCCCACACCTAATAAAAATACCAAAGAAAGTTTACTACCTCCCACAACTGATGGCGTGAAGCCATAGAGGGGGCGGCGGCGGTTTATACACCTGAGACAGCCAGAGGTCAAAGGTGAGTGTGGGCGTTATGGGACAGATCCTAACACGACCTTACACAAAGGTCAGAGAAGAAAAAGGCCACGGATCGATAGTGTTGGTGTGACAGCTCGTAAGAGGGAGGAAATGGTTGGAAAATCAACAAAACCATCGACACTCATCATATTACATATTGTTGAGGGTTTGGCAGGAAGAGCCCACACTCCCTCACCTCCTCCAGGAGCTGGTCATGGTGGAGGTACACGTGATGAATGGCAATAACCACAAGTTGACACGGGGTGAAAGTTTAAAGATGAGGATATATGATGTGCCCTGGAGCAAGTTATAAGCCAAGGTGGGCGACCGTCAAATGTCACGTGTTCCGCTGTAGGTCAAAGTGTAGAGGCCAGGGTCAAGAGAGGTCACATGTAGCGGCCTACATCAAAAGTCGTAGGCGAGACTTAAAGGTGTTGCACGCTACCTGAGCAACACGATTCATATGAATTCAACATTGTAGTACAGGGGTGTACTAGTTAATTGTGTAGCAAACAACAGTACCTGGATCACACATCCTACCCGGGGTGAGTGAAGGTCGTGGTGTTGTACCTTTACGATACATGGTACGAAACATTATGAAAAAATTTAATCTGTCAAAAGCCAGGTACATCTTCCAACACTCAAGTGAGAGTCAGCAATTTCATTAAGTGACCGTAAGATCAAAGTTACAAAAGGTCAGATAAACCCACGAAGAAAAGGTCGAGACATGTGAACTTAACTCTGAGGAAGACAATACCAGACAAAAGATGGTAATACAACATGTGGGTGAGGTGTTTGCCTACCCAAGACTTCGGAAGACGCAGATAACCTCGCCAGGTGACCAGGAATAAAAGGTCATATAATTATCTGAAAGTGAGGAAAACTTACGATACTAAACCAAACCAGTTATGTTGAACCTGTACTTTAAAGGTGACCTCCTACAACCACTGACGGCTACAGGATTTCTAAATAAGGGAGGGACGGTTATCAATGCGGCACTCATCAATGGGGGGCACTCATCAATGTAGAGGGGGCGGCAGTAGTCACTAAGGGAAGCCGCTCACAGATTCAGCTGACAGTGAGGCGATTAATGACAAAATAAAAAACGCGTAATATTAAAAAATAAAAAGAACCAAAAATCCTTGTAATCTTATATTGGTGGAATATATCAAATTTTCATCACAACACCCCGAAGCTGCGCCACCCCTTCCCCCAGCCCCATACCCCCAGATCCTAACCCCCCTGTCCTTACTCCTACCCCTCGACCCACACCCCCACCCCCCAGCCATCACCCCCCAGCCCCCGGTATCCGCCAGTGCTTACAACACAAACAATTTATTCGAACAAGACCCCCAGGGAGCAATACCACCCCAAAATAATTTAACATGTATGAATGAACCATACATATACGTGCTCAAAATAATATAAAACACATATGTATATTGTTCATGGCAATTCACGAGTTTAAAACTATATAACAAATGTGTAGGACGATATTACACGTGTTTAACATAGATAAACACTTACATAAGAGTCACAGGAGTTAAATATAATATACCACACACGGATGAAAATAAATGTAGAGACAAAGGAGAAATAAATAAAAATAATAAAGAGAAATAACACTAAGATACTTATCAAATAAAAATTCCCTCCAATAGGACATTACACAATACTGTACAATGACCAATGATATTTTGACCTCTGTTCTACTACAACAAATATGTCAAATTTCACGATCATTCTTCTGACCAATTCTATCGGCCTGGGCCAAAGCTGCTGCACCATCCTCACCACCGCCACATTCTGCCACTTGATGTTCCTCGACACAACAAACACAAACGACCTGCCACAGAACGCTTAAAAGAGCAGCTCGAATCCGACCATTGTTAAGACCATCAATGATTCAGAGACAACTTGTGTGGTCAATCCAAGTTTCTTCTCCTTTCTGTATTGTGTTTGCAACTTTGTATTGAAGATTTTTATTGAACGACCCTCCCACCCCCCCTTTCCTGTTTTGTGTATATTTTCATGTTTTGCCTTATGTTTTCCTGCTTCTTTTTCCTTCAAGTCATATATTCATTATCACTACACCTTATGACACACACAAACACACACACCTGATCACCAATACGGAATCACCAACGTTAACCATAATCACCAATCTTAGTCGCTAAGGGATGTCGAAGCCCCCCCCTCCTCCTTTTCGACCCCCACACACCTTTCGACCCCACCACCCCATTCGACCACACTCGGCCCACACACCTTTCGACCCACACCCACCCCTCCCATTCGACTCCACTCGGCCCCGCACCCTTTCTGACCCCACACCCCCATTCGACCCCACACTCGGCCCCACCTTTCGACCCCACATACCACCCCCATTTCGACCCCACACTCGGCCCCGCCCCACTCCGGCTGTAAACTTGATACTGCACCAAATGGAACGACCCTCCATTAGGTTGGGGAAGCTGTGGCAGTTACCGTGATCCCGCACATAACAGTTAGACCTCACCACCAGGACAGCTCACCATCCTACGGCAATTAATTATGTATATACCCAGTGTCACATACCATCCCGTGTGTCTCAGGATAATGAAATATATCCTGAGGTGTTTTCCCAGTATTCCTCACTCATCAATGCTCGGTAATACCTCGGTCACAACTTAAATATTCCTGAGAAAGGCTATCGAGCATAAAAAACAACTATACTTAACAAAATGCAATAATACTCTCCACCAAATGTTATATCTATCTACCTATCTGTCTGTCTGTCTATAATAACAATCATAAAACAATAACAATAAAAATAATAAACAATTAAATTCGACACCATTACATTTTCACGGTAAAATATAAACATGGTGTAGAGGAACCCTATGAGATACAGAGAGATGGTTAAATACTTTTTATTATTATTACCAGGTATAAATTATACCAATAAAATAACCAGGGAAGTGATTAGCAGTCATTAAAACACACTTTGAAGCTTAATGCTCAGATTTTATAATAGAGGATATATTTGTAACTTGCAATATACGCACTCCAATGAGTGAAACCTGGATTCTAGGCTTAATAGTCCCCAGTTGCAAGAGACGTCAACCTAACCGCAATAGATCTCAACCCTAACCGCAATAGGCCTCAACCTAGACCAGCCTAATCAACACGACTAAACCCCAATCCTAATCGTTGGATTGAGCGGAGCCCATTAGGCTTGGGGACCTGCAAGATTGTATTCTATTGTCCAGTGTTCAGGTGTAAGTTCGTGTTAGTTCTATAACTGTGATTATTTCCTTAGTAGGCAGGAAGTTGTCACTCTAACGTGAACAAGTTGTCACTCTAACATGAACAAGCTGTCACTAACATCATAACTTTTGAGCCATAAGTTATCATGATGACAACACATAATAGGTGACAATATCTCAAGTCAATTAAACATCAAGAACATAACCACGATTAAGGTCACGTGGCCATAACTACAGACATGTATATACTGTACCTGAAACCAATAAAATAACCTTAAAGCATAAAGCAAAGTTATAGTTTGTTATTGTTGATGTTGTACCAGGTAACTACTTAAAGAGATCTAAAAAAAAAAACTAACACAGTGAATAAGATCGGGCCTAATATCGCCTTAATTAGCAAGTTAAAGACAAAAACTGCTTAATTTCGTGTCGGTACAACAAACAATTCATTTACTAGGAAGTATTGTAGTTCCCGGCAGGCGCCCTCAAGACGGCATCAATGTGGCTACATCCCCCAGCTCTGTCGTTTACCAAAGGGAGAGAAATTCATCAAATGCCAATGGCTCCTGTGCCGCCCTGGGCTGCCAAACATGCACAGTCATTTGTTGGTGGTTATATCATGTATGTATGTATGTATGTATGTATGTATGTATGTATGTATGTATGTATGTATGTATGTATGTATGTATGGATGTATGGATGTATGTATTATAAGAAGTTTTATTTCCTATCGGTGAATCTTTACTCATTCTGTTTTACACTTGCACATATTTCCACTTATAATAAATTCCTCGTTTTGTTTCACTGTTCACCACTACTCCCTGAAACTCGACGTTATATATTTATTCAGTTTAAAGGTAGGAGATACTTTTAGGAGCTTAGAACACAGATGAGTGTAGCTTGTGTGTCCAGTCTCAAGAACCAGTGTAGACTACATAACTTGGTCACCACCTCCGACACACCACACAATTTTCTGCTCGCTCCTTCCCCAGCCATGAACCAACTGGCCACTGCATATTGTGGTGTCTCAGCAACAACATGTACCACACGTGTGCAAATCTCGATTACAAGATATAACAAGCGAGGCAGCGGCCAGGAAAAGTTGCAAAAACTTGTCAAAACTGGTCGTCATAAAGCCCATGAAACTGCAGTTGGCCAACACAGCGGACACCTTCATGGGGGAATCACATAACTGCTGTATGTTACAGTTCCCTTCATCACACTGCCTCCGTTTTCTTCGGAAAATAATGAGAAAAGGGGAATGAATACAGAGAATATTGTGTCTCACCACACACAGTAATCCAGGTGTAGCAGCGTGTGGGCAGCTGTCAGCTCAGTGGAGAGTTACACCTGTAGCCTCTAAGACGATCAAAGGTGAATGTCAAAACGCCTCGTGTTTACATCACGACCACCAGACCAGAGTCCCAATTCTCCAAGATCTGTAAATTATTTTCACTAACTGGATATAATATTTAAAACGTATCTAACTTGCTAATTTTCAGACAATAAAGATGAGAGCTACATTTAGAATCAAATTTAACTAGAAGCTATTTCTCACTCCCAGTTATGTGAAGAAAAATAAACAAAGTACCCATTCTTGAGAATCCGGCCACAAAAATCATGCACACATAACTTTTAGCCTTTGAACTGCGTCCCAAGTGTACGACGAGACGACATGATAAACATTGCCTCATCTCCCGCTGACGTGGGGGGGTCACGGGGCACAGCGAGGGAATGTTTGCACTATGAAAGAACAAGTGTTTGTTCTGTACGACCAAACACTACACACCAGCACAGTACACGTGAACGCCTCACCATCCCCTCGCTCTACTCATATTCAATACTTGTAACATTCTTCTCTCAAAATATTACGTAATAATGGGCGCAATATCCTGGTCAGGCAGCGAGGACGGAGGATAAAAAATTAAAGTACAATATAAAATAATAACAATAAAGTGTCATTTTCACGAACAATTACATAAAAAAACATGAACATAGATACAAGACTAAAAGAAGCCATCACCCACCATCTTATACTACCTACATAATACCAAGGCCTGTGTTGGCGGCTCCAGACCGGCCGTCCCCCTTTAATGCTCTCCCAAGATAATCATAATCCCCAGCAATACCACCATTATCCACACATCAATACCATACATAACACTAAGGCCACCATTCTGCCTCACCCTTCATCCCTCCTTTACATACGGGGAGGGGAGAGCCTTACTGTCAAACCAAGAGTGGGGCAGTGTGTGTGTGTGTGTGTGTGTGTGTGTGTGTGTGTGTGTGTGTGTGTGTGTGTGTGTGTGTGTGTGTGTGTGTGTGTGTGTGTGTGTGTGTGTGTCTGTGTGTGTGTGTGTGTCTGTGTGTGTGTGTGTGTGTGTGTGTTGTGAGTGTGTGCCTGTGTGTGTGTGTGTGTGTGTTGTTGTTGTTGCTACATATATATATAAGGTTGTTGTGTGTTGTTGTTGTGTGTGTGTGTGTGTGTTGTTGTGTGTGTGTGTGTGTGTGTGTGTGTACAGAGTGTGTTGTTGTGTGTGTGTACAGAGCGTGTGCCTGTGTGTCATGTATGTGTGTAGTATTTTCTTAGGTAGTGATATGTAAGTGTGTTCTTCTAGGTGTCTATGCACAGAAAGGAGGTATCAGAGCATTACACCCCTGTGGCCTTTTATCTTACGTCACCCACCGAAAAGCACACACACACACACACACACACACACACACACACACACACACACACACACACACACACACACACACACACACACACACACACACACACACACACACACACACACACACACACACACACACACACACACACACACACACACACACACACACACACACACACACACATTGGCTGGTCATTGACACACACACACACACACAGCATTAAGAGCTCGACTTTAATGGATCTGTGTGTGGGCTAGACATCAGCGGAACCATATATATAAATCCTGGGAGACATAAACTCACATTCCTTATTCATGTTTTATTCATTTTTCATGTGGCGGGATTGTTACTATAAATAAAAGGATCTGAGGGTCTCCCATGGCCATATTGTCCACACTATACATGGCCCCATACACTTTAGTCCACTTAATAACGGAACAAATACGTAATAGTATTAGTTCCTGGGATCACATGAAGCTACGGGGTACATAAGAATTTTAACAGAACGTTGTAAAGATAAATACACATTGAGAGTGGTTGAGTCTGGAGGTGGTTGGCCAAGACAGGAACACTATCACCTCGAGTTAAAGTATGGTGTTGCAGGTTGTGGTGATGATGGTGTTGTTGTTGGTAGTTGTGGTGTTGCAGTTGGTGGTGGTGTGTTGGGACATGAATAAAAAAAAACTTCCCTCACACTAGCTTACCAAACACCCTCCGACTGCCTTACTAAACACCTTTACAGTGGCTTAACCCCGTCACACTGGCATTATAAGCTAGGGTTGATAAGTGGCGTGAGCAGCGTTTCTTGAAAGCCTCCTCTGGTGACGCCGACGATGCTACGTCGCCACACAACATATTCCAAACTTTAGTTGGATCAAAGTCGAACTATTCCACGAGAAACCCGATAAGGTATAGGTGAGGGAGAGGGATTGTTTGGTCTGTGTAGGTACTGACGGTGGGCTATACGCTCTATACGGTTTATAGTATGTCCTGCCGGGACACAAACGCTCAGTATATTTATGGATTATATTCCTTAAAAAAAATTTTATTTCATTATTTTGACACATACTCTTGTGGCGATTTATCCAGTGTGAGACGTATAAACCTAAAGGAGTGTTCGTTTTCTACAGTACTCAGTGTGTGTGTGTGTGTGTGTGTGTGTGTGCGCACGCGCATTGTAAAATAGTTCTCACAGACTTTCGCTGCATCTTTAATGCTCAATTTCGAGGACGGAACGATGACAAAAATGTTAATTGTCTCGGTATCCGTCTAGACGATACATACATAGTGTACCAGCAGGCGGAGAGAGAGAGAGAGAGAACACACACACACACACACACACACACACACACACACACACACACACACACACACACACACACACACACACACACACACACACACACACACACACACACACACCAAAAAAAAAGCATAGAAATGCTGCTTCCTAATCCTCAAAAGTTCGTAATCTTTTTTTTTTCGTCTTGAACTTGGAGATACAAGGAGACATGTAGCAGGCACTCTTACGGTACGGTACACGAATGGCGCTGACATTGTAATGAGATTTTACTGTAACTATGCGTTCTCTTACTCTAGACTCTAGAGTTTTGTTAAGAAAAGAAAAATCTTAATATATGAAGCTTTGAGACTCGGGACCCCAAGTTTACATGTATCTCGTAAATCTGACCCGGGTAAACACACAGCAACATCTGGCAGGAGAAACAGTGAGGCGGCGCACTAGATGTAAGCTGGGCTAAACAAACAGGCGGCTCCAAGCGTGGCCATGCGAGTGTAAACACAGATATATGTCCCTATTGTCTGTGTTCATAACTTACACTTAGAACACAATACACACCTTTTTTTGTTTAAGCCTCTTTCTTCCAGGTTTCACTGGTAAACAATAAAAAAACACTTAAATCCACATTTTAGCAGTGGGTGTGACACCTACATTGTAAAAGAACTAAATGGAGTAGAGAAAAATTCACCCGTAAAGCTTCCCCCAAAAAACAACGGTGCTGATTTTCCCCCACACTACACACATCTGGCCACACTCGCCACCACCGCCTCCTAATGGTAACTTACTGCCCCATATGCTAAGTAGTGAATATGACCGCTGTTTCTTCCTCTAATTGACACCAAAAGTTATGTTAAAAAGTTCTTGTTATATAATGCATCTTAAGCAATATTGATGCAATGTGTAACCGTAATGTAAATTGTGATATACTACCGTATTCAACCATCCTTGTGCCCTACCGCTACCTTCACCAACACAATACTGGACTCGTTGTGCGACGTTGCTGGCACCACTCTGAAGCTGAAGCATTTACACATTACTTTAATCACTATAACGTGCAACACAGGGAATGTGTTTCTCGGGACAAGGGGGGACGGACACACTGCTACCAGAAGTTATCTCCTTACATTATTTTCAAAGTTTATTTAAAGCATTATAATGTATCAGTGTTGTATACTTTCAGCATATATTTATAATGCACAAGACTTGTCCGAATACAAAATGTTCCAGTACAATTCTTCATTAACAGGTCATATACACGAATCTAGTGACCGAAACATTGTGCGTTATTGTAGAACCGTGAGTGTAAAACTTAAAAAGACGTTTATTTTCTCATTAAATAGGTCACTGGCCTTGTGTGATGTAAGATGATACGCCCATGAGTACTGACAACTATAAAGTTGGTTAAAATGCGGCTGATTTGTCCTTTTATGAAGTATGCCCTCACGTGTGGAGAGGCTCGAGGAGTCCTCAAGCTACTAGACAGATATGAGTCTAAAGCAGTTCACCATATTAGCTCTCCCCTTCAAACTACAAAGCTAACCCACTCAATACTTCACCAGTGTTGGTTCTCTCCCCCAGTTCTATAAATACTACTCCAGTTTGTGCTCCTAAGTGCTGGCTACATCGGTTTTCTGCTGCTGTGGTGGCAATGCAACACTCGACAGTGTGGCTGATGACAACTTGAGGGTCATTGTAAGGCTGCTTCTTTCCCTCTTCTGATAAATTCAATAACTCTACATTCCCACACCTTTCCCATCAATTATGACCTGTCGCTGGTCATATGACTACCCGGGTCATATCTGTTACTGGAGCCTTATATGTAAGTATATATTATGCAATAGCGTAAAACCCAAATAACACCGCAGCTAATAGTTGGGACAAATTTAATCACGTCACCCTGTCTCGCCTGCCCAAGAAATTGCACTCGTCACGTTCTCGCTCGAGGTTAGGTTAGGTTAGTTTTCTCGAGAATCATTATTTGTTTCGCACGAGTTTCTCAATACTACTTTGATGAACATCTACTGTGCATTAATTCTGGTATCTGTAGCACGTTGCACTAATGAAGACCCAGAGTTGGTCATAAACTTACCATGATCTATAATATCTTCCCATAGTTGCTCAGTGATCAAGTTCTAAGGAAGCAACTATGTATCCTTAGTTGATAGTACTGTACAGTGTTTCACGAGTCAAATATAACCTTGAACATAATACGGTTAATATCTACAGTGTTAACGACCACCACAAAATAGCGGAAGAAGTTTATGTATTTCCTGCAGGTAAACTAAATATAACCGACTGCAAAAAAAAATTAACAAAACGATGAGGAATTGTTCTCTAAAATACCTCCAGGTGTCGGGAGTAAGGTAAGGTGAGAACAGTTTTCTGAACACGAAACACGACATGAGAGAGAAGGAAAACATTGCAGCTAAAACGTGGGTGTTACACATAAAACGGCGAGCATGACAGAGAGAGGCTGACAGCGAACAATGTAATGTTCATGAATATGAGAACAACAGTAACTTAACACCTGCCTTGTCCCTAACTCTCTCATGGCTGCCAGGAGAGCCTGTGACCCAGTCTCTCGCAACTGGCTCTCAGGGGAGACTGTGACCCAGTCTCTCCCAACTGGCTCTCAGGGGAGACTGTGACCCAGTCTCTCCCAACTGGCTCTCAGGGGAGACTGTGACCCAGTCTCTCCTAACTGGCTCTCAGGGGAGGCTGTGACCCAGTCTCTCCCAACTAGCTATTTAGGAATAATGTGAACCAAGGGCTGGCTCTCCCCCGAGACTGTTGGGAGAGACTGTGTGTTGGTCTCAACATGAGGTCTCTAGGGACGCTGTGCACCGAGTCTCTAAATCACTTGGGGTCTCTTAGAGGAGACTGCACTGAATCTCTCTACACGTGGGGTCTCTCAAGGGACAACTGCACCGAAGCTCTAAATGGAAGCTATTACCAATGTTTCCCTCTATATTACAGGTACCGGTAAGAGTAATCGCTGAGGCGCTCTGAACTACAGTGTTGTGAGTTGTTCCCATAATACTGTTAACGAGGACACGGGCAGAGTATCCTCTCTCACGACATAACTTTATAAATTCCTCATTTTACTTAACATTTTTCCTTTTCTTATTTCATATTCACCTTTTTCTCGTTCTTCATTAATAATTTCACACATCCCCTTCCAACACTAGGGAGCAGTCAAGTTAACACTGCACCTCGGCCAACACACTCCAGTTACCTACAAGAGCCAACTCAAGGCTCGGGTGACTAATCCTCAGGCAGCCACAGAGAAGCTGCCCAACACTGGTGACAGAGCTCCATCGACCCACAAAATAGACAAAGAAAGACTGTGGCCAGGTTTTGTTGTGGACCCAAATGTCGATAGTGACGGGATAGGAAGCGAAGGGATTTTACGGTCAAATAAAGACAGTGCGACTCTACCCAGCCAGGGAAAACAAGCAATAAGAACAAGGAAATAAACAAAAAGAATAAGGAAACAACAATAAGAACAAGGAAACAAACAATAAAAATAAATAAGCAATAAGTATAAGGAAACAAATAAGAAAAGGGAAACAAACATTAAGGACAAGGAAACAAAAAATAAGAATATCAACTTCCCAGAGATAAATGATAACACACAAATATCCTCATAAGATCTCAGAGTTGTGGAGTCACGTTTTTAAAAATATTTTCCCTACTGTCTTCCCCAGAACACGAGGCCGAGGGAGCAGATAACGATGCCTGCCAGCACACACGTCTAGCTGAGGTTATTACGGTACCACAAGACTTCTCAAGATGCCTTCTCCTCCTCCTCCTCACTGGCCATCCTGCCTAAGCCTTACCAAGAGTAGGGGGTCACCACCAACAGTCAGGGTCACCACCAACAACTAGGGTCACCACCAACAGTTAGGGTCACCACCAATAGTTAGGGTCACCACCAATAGTCAGGCTCACCAACAGTCTGGGTTACCAACAGTCAGTCATCGAGAACCACACACATTAGACGCCGTAAACCGCATACAAATACTGTATCCGGTATAAAAGCTACCTAAATACAACAACTACTACAGAAGCCTACAGCCCTACAAAAGCCGGAAACAAAACTATAAAAAATACATTCGTGTCTGTAGGGCGTCGCCGGAAGGACCATTAAAAAAGTCCTTTCCCCCTTCACTATGGAGACGTCACTTTCAGTATTTTATTACGATATTCTTCACCAGAGAGGAGACCCCGAACACGACTGGTTAAAAAAGACCATCTAGTACTTACCTGAATACACCTCATATGTTCTTTAATTACCACTTTTATGATAAAGCATAAGAAACCGAGAAACAATTTGAAGATTCTTTTAAACCTTCCCACGAGGCGGCGCTGGGATAAGAATTCTTCACAGGGTTTGGTGAGTCTCCAACACTAAAACAATACCTGTATACAGTTAACGCCTGAAGGAATACTGTATATCACATCTTTAGAATCTATTATAAAAGTCTATTGATTCACATCGCCATAGATATATTTTTCATGCGCTATATTTCTATGGTTTGTTTAGCTAATATATATAAACAACTGTTTTATTCACATTGATGAGGGGAGCAGTTACACAAATAAATAAATAAATAAATAAAGTTTCATTGATCGAATTAAAAAACATCATTTGACGATACAAATATGTTTTTTTCCATGACACAAACACTCATTTGAATTTATATGAGGAAGTTGACTTTTGACCTATTCTGTGTGTTAATATTACTGACGGCTGATGAAGCATAAACAACTGCAACAGCCAATTTCACCTTCATTATCGTGACGTATTGTGCAATGTGTCCCTTTAGCCTTGTGTCCTGTATAATACATGTAACTAAATAAAAGAAACTTAATGAACAGACAGACAGACTCTCTCTCTTACTTGGTGTTGTGAGGGTCAATTCTCCCTCACTATGGTCCCGTCATGTCTTACCTGCGGAAAAAATACATACAATTAGTGACCACCTCAGCGCTGGCCTCTCACATGGATAGCTTCTAATACACAATGTTTTATACGGTAAAATGCATTGTAAATAAAATATAAATACAATATAAACACAAACAGTATATCCCGCACCCTATTTAGCCTGATGTGCTTGTCATGTGCCAGTCTGGTTGACCTTCACAAAATATCTGCGTTAAATCAGTTGGTATATCTGAAAAGCGAACAAATCTCTCGGATACAAGCGGCAAGATTTCCAGCGTGATTTTATAATGAGAAAATCCCGGCAATTGATTACTGGGTCAGTGAGCATCACAGCACACCGGGGTTCACCTGGCCCTGAGTCTTACACTGATCTGGGAGTTTCAAGAGCTCTTGGTGAGTCAGACAGTCACTGACACTGTGGGGAGGAGCTGCCTGGATCACTCCAACAGGGTGACCCACACAGGTAATCACAACCGTACATAAATATATTATTATTTCCGTCGGGTAACGGTTACCTAACATGACTGGCTGGAGGAGTAAATGGCCAGTTCGTGTAGAGTAAAGATGATCGACTTACTGTCTGTCAGGTTATGCAAGTGCAAAAGTGTAAGTTGATATCAAAGGTCTGGCAATGTGGATACAAGCTGAACACTAAAAAGCTCTCGGTACACGAGGAGGTTGTATGACAAGCACTGCACTCTACCGCCCGCCACTTCCCCATCTGTGAAGTTCAGAACTTCAGGTACCCATACTTCAGCTGGGCCGACTAGAGGCGCCTGTTTTAGTGGCTGGTAGAGTCTGGAGGCGAGTAGTATGCCCACATGGCAGCCACGCCCCTTTAACTGACAATTATTCAAAATCGCAGCCTCCCCAACACATACAGTATTTGTAACATTACCTTTATATTTCATGAATTAGCGAGAAAAGACAAAAAACTGAACAAACACATGTTTTATGGCTGTGAATCAGGCTACCCAGGTATGAGCCGCACACCAATACTAACAAACATGCGAAGTTACATTACGTTTTCGTCATACTTTCTAAAAACAAACCCCCAGCGATATGGCCGGTCATCTTCAAATTCCTAACCTAACGTAACGTAACGAAACCAAACCTACAGTTCAGTAACGACCTGTGTAGGGAGATGTGTTCACACAGTATATTGTCTTTGAGCCTGTAAGAAAAAATCTACCTCAGTGTTTTACGTGTAAGTAAAAGTGTAAAGTGGTGGCTGGGGAGAGGACTGCCTCACACCTCCCCAGGGCCACACACATCACCCTGGAGGTCCTCATGTGCTGGGCTCAAACTACTCGATATTTTTACGTGGCAGACACTAGGGTGCTGTGAGTCTTTCCTCGAGGAGAACCAGAGCGAGTCTGTATATACTGAACTGGTAGGTACAAAACAAGACGCTCTCTACCCGAAATAAACTTGGCTGTACCATAATCGGTCTCACAACACTATACATAAAGCTAAATGGTCTCATCAAACCGTTTCCATTTTATTGACTTCTCGTCCTCGGTAAATAAACTCATGTTCAAGTTTCAGGTATAAGTCTTTTCCACCTGGAGTGTGTGGTGAATCACTACAGACAGGAGGGAGGCGGAACAATGACGAGCGGCTGCCGAGTTGACCGCACCTTGTGTCACACGTGAGGTGTCCTGCCCAAAAAGTCGCTCCACAACATATTTTCTGTAACAGTGGTTCACACACGCACACACACACACACACACACACACACACAATTTTCAAACGACATCTACACTTTCAACATGTTCTGCACTTCAACAGTTAACTACGCTCGACGTCAAATATTTCGTGATGAAACCTTATTACCCTGAAGTTTATTACTCACTGACTTAAATGAACTGGCAAAATTAAAATGAAACACTCGTTAACTTAACCAAACTTACACTATATTTCAAGAGGAAGTTACTGACTAAAACCACAAGTCTGCTGTTGTTACTTATTTCTTTTAAATTCTTCAACAGCCCGAAATATAGTTTAATAATTTTCAACATTTTTGTTACGTTACACATATAATTTGCATATACAGTTAAGTGCCTGTCAGCCCTATAGCATAATTTCCACCAGCAACCACACACACAGCAATACTTCGTCTGAAATTTCATCCTCAACTGGGTGGAGTGTGCAGGTGCTGCCCCCCCCCCTCCCGCGACCTGGGCCACCCAACACAATACTTTTCTCTTGTGGTACACCTCGTGTTAGGGGAACAGGATCAAGGGTGTAGCATCCGTTGTCTTGGTGGGGTACCTATGTGTTTTAACATCATCAATGATGTGTGTTTTCTTTTTCTCATCCATCTCCCTGTTTCAGCACTCTATCTCCCTGTTGCAACCCTCCCCCATCTTCCTGTGCAGCCTACTTGTCTCCCTATTTGCAGCCTCCCCCCATCTCCCTGTTGCAACCCCTCCCCCATCTCCCCTGTTTCAACCCTCACCCATCTCCTGTTTCAACCCTCCCACCCCATCTCCTGTTGCAACCCTCTCCCCATCTCCCTGTTGCAGCCCTCCCCCCATCTCCCTGTTTGCCCGCCCCTCCCCCATCTCCCTGTGCCGCCTCCCACCTCCCTGTTTCCAACCCACCACCCCATCTCCCTGTTGCCTCCCCCATCTCCCTGTTGCAACCCTCCCCCATCTCCCCTGTTTACCCAACCCCTCACCCATCTCCCTGTTTCAACCCTCCCCCCATCTCCCTGTTTCAACCCCCCTCCCCATCTCCCTGGCTTTCGGCCCTCCCCATCTCCCTGTTTCCAACCCCTCCCCCCATCTCCCTGTTTCCAACCCTCACCCATCTCACTGTTTAACCCTCCCCCCATCTCCCTGTTTCCCACCCTCCCCCACTCCCTGTTTTAACCCCTCCCCCCATCTCCCTGTTTCAACCTCCCCATCTCCCCTGTTTCAACCTCCCCCATCTCCCTGTTTCAACCCTCACCCATCTCCCTGTTTCAACCCTCACCCATCTCCCCTGTTCCAGCCCTCCCCCCCATCTCCCTGTTTAAACCTCACCCATCTCCCTGTACAGCCCTAGTGATGGTAGCCTGTGGCGGCTCGATGCCACAATATGCAACGCACAGTAAACTATCTTCGTACCTTCACTGTGCTGGCATCACTCTTATACTTGAACACTTGTAGCAGCACTTGCAAGTATCATAACATTTATATTTGTTTTACAGAACACAATACCTAATTCCCCAAAGGTCATTTTATCGAGATACATCCATGGACCAAGTGGAATTAATATCCGTCATTACGACCTCGAGATCTTGTGTTCGAAACTCCCTGACGGATGGAATGTTTGCCTTCCTCAGATCTCCACGACCGACGGGAGACAGTGATTGACATTTTCATCCCATGTCAAATACACTGATCCCCCAACACTAAAGACCGATACAGAGTGATGAGCAGCGCAGAGGAGGAGGAGAAATGGACGACAAGAATAGGTTGGTGAGGGATGACGTCAGGGTGGTGAGGGAAGCAAGAGGAAAATGAGGAGAAAAATGTCGATGCTCACTATGAACTTTCTTCACCTGGATGTACGAAGTAAAGTCAATGATCAGACCATCACTAGGGGAGAGGCAGTCTTCAGCGGGGAGGTCGAAGGGGAGGGTAAAGTGAGTGTGTGTGTGTGTGTGTGTGTGTGTGTAATATGTAATATGTAAAGTGTGAACATTGAAAGAGCTTGGCAGCCAGAAGGCTGAAAATATACAATGTGTGTGTGTGTGTGTGTGTGTGTGTGTGTGTGTGTGTGTGTGTGTGTGTGTGTTTTCCATCTTCCCGGTGGTGATTTAACCCGCAAAAGCGAATTTATAATAACAATGAAAAAGTTAAGCCGGCTTACATAGCTTTTATTCTATCACAGCTTCCCTCCTCTCCTCATAAAACAATGTGTCGCTGCTCTTGCTCTCCTTGCAGTGAACAACAAGAAATTATAAAGTTATTACCCAAATAGGCATGCTTTGTAGATACTGAAAAATGATTCTATTAATTTTTAATAAAATTTGGTTTCCTTCAGCACCAGGACCAATACGAATTCTCGTCACAATGGCCGCCCACCCCGCCTGCACCACCACCACCACATCTCGCCTGCACCACCACCACCACCACCCCGCATCACGCCTGCACCACCACCAGCACCCGCATCTCACCTGCACCACCACCACCACCCCGCATCACGTCTGCACCACCACCACCACCACCCGCATCTCCTGCACCACCACCACCCCACACCACCACCCGCATCACGCCTGCACCACCACCACCACCCCATCTCGCCTGCACCACCACCACCGCATGCCTGCACCACCACCACCCGCATCTCGCCACCACCACCCGCATCTCGCCTGCACCACCCCAAATCACGCCTGCACTACCACCACCACCTCCGCATCACGCCTGCACCACCGCCACTAACCCCGCATCACGCCTGCACCACCACCGCATCGCCTGCACCACCACCGCATCTCGCCACCACCCACATCTCGCCTGCACCACCACCACCCCGCATCACGCCTGCTACCACCCCAAATCACGCCTGCACTACCACCACCACCTCCGCATCACGCCTGCACCACCGCCACTAACCCCGCATCACGCCTGCACCACCACCACCACCACCCCCACCCTCGCACCTTCAGGAGTACAGACACTGGTGCTGCAGACCAAAGACTAACAGGAATCAATGCAGCAGCCGGGAGCTAAGTCATGGCGCTCCTAGTTACACCAGAATGCCGCACCCCCTTCAACTATTATATACACCCAATTTAAGACTCCTATTCCTGCCTCATATTGATCCTGTCTTCCCAACCAAAATAGCCAACAGGCAGGGAAAAAGCCACATATTTCATGCTGAAGTCACTAGACACAAGACAGTGTAGACCACGTTTATCATTTCTTCATAAAGAGGGAGATTTTATACCCCCGGGTGTGTGTAGGTGGGTGGTGGTGGGCGGCCCCGTGCGTGCATCATGCATACCCCGCCTCTCCCAGACATAAATAACGGCTCCCCTGCCTCACCGTAACTCAGGCAGGATCTGTGGACACGGCCACCACTCCTCCCTGCCCCCACCAAGTACCCACACTTATATTTCAGAGTTGTAAGTCGTGGTCCCACGATGGTGACCTCTGACCCCCCTGCTGCTGGTGCCTCACCTTCATCCATGGCAGGCATGGCGCCCTTTTCACCCTTCTCCGTTCCATATTCCCCAACAAAATCTCTTGTAAATTTTACATAAAGAAAGAGATTTTAAGAATACCAGCATGGTAGTTTTACTGGACAATAAATGACCATTTTACATCATTCACATTTACTCAATGTAACTGTGCTGTATACTAAACTCACCACTAATAATATATATCGGTATATGCATACACACGATACCCAACACGGATGAAACATCGAACACTTCTAATCATCGAACCATTGACTTCGATATTGGATTCTGACAATCTTCCTGTCCTTTGAGCCTCCACTCTCCAACCTGCAGCCTCCTACCTCCAGCCTCCAACTACCTGCCCCTCGCCTACAACCACCATCCTCCAACGCGGGACATTTGGTTATACAGAATATAAAAGACAAGGACGCGGTCATGAATCGCTAAAGCCAAGTCTGACTGTCACCACAGAGAGCTGGGGACACTTTTAGCTTTGGGTGTGTGCCAGTGAGCCCCGGGTAAAAGTGAGCCCTGGTGAATAGCAGTGAGCCCCGCGTGAGTGCCAGTGAGCTTCAGGTGAATGGCAGTGAACCCCGGGTGAGCACCACAGTAAGCCCCCAGGGTAAACGCTTGAAAAGGTCTAAATTTTAGACCTTTTCAAGCGTTTAGACTCTAAAAGATGTCTTCATAAAGACTTCCCACGTCATGATCTCCCTCCCCTCTTCCTCATCCCCCTAATCTCCCATCATCCTCATCCCCCCTCGCCCTCCCCTTCTTCCTCTCACCTCCCTTTATTCTACCGCTCTTCCTATCACTTCCCCTTACCTTCACCCCCCTTCCCCTCCCTTCTTTCTCTCACCTCCCCTCATTCCCATTCTCAATTCCTTCCCACCCAGTAGTTGAGTGCATAATGCATAGGGCGGAACATACTTCACCTCCTTCGTTTTACAACCTGACAGAAAGACTACTTACGTACTCGTGTGTGTGTGTGTGTGTGTGTGTGTGTGTGTGTGTGTGTGTGTGTGTGTTGCCATGCTTCTTTCTCAGTATTCCTGCATCACCACCTCGTTCCTCAGTCTCATGTCTCCTCCGTAGTCAGTTGTGTCATCCCCAGGCAGTTATAATGTATATTGTAAAGCAGTTTTGTTTTTGTTTATTTGCCGAATCAGTTATTTGTTATTCTAATCATCAGC
Source organism: Homarus americanus (assembly GCF_018991925.1). Lineage (NCBI taxonomy): Eukaryota > Metazoa > Arthropoda > Malacostraca > Decapoda > Nephropidae > Homarus > Homarus americanus. The sequence goes on along the minus strand of NW_024754249.1, from coordinate 1,090,304 downwards.
TGATTAGGTTAGGTTAGATTTGGTTAGATTAGATTAGGATAGGATAGATTAGATGAGGTTAGGTTAGATTACGTTAGGTTACGTATTTCCAATCAGCTGTTCAAGACAACAGCTGACGCTCCACGATAAACTGTGTGGGGGAAATTTTTAGGGCGGGCGGCGGGCGGACGGGCGGGCGGACTCACACACACGAAAACCAAGCTGGGAAGGGGACGACAATAACTACACGGCTAAAGAAAACGGAGGAAAACAAATGAGTCAACCTAAGAAAACGTAAAAGAAGACAATTAACTTGACAAGAGTGAGATCAATAAATACGAGTAATATAAGACAAAACAATAATAAACAATTACGATAATAATAATCATAATAATAATAATAATCAATAATAATAATAATAATAATCAATAATAATAATAATAATAATAATAATAATGATGATGATGATGATGATGATGATGATAATGATAATGATAATGATGATGATGACTTAGTGCAGCTATAGAAAAAAAAATTCCGCCCACCAAAAATAATAAAAAAGAGCAGTTTTAAATATAAGAAAAGACAGAAACGGAGAGCCAGAAAAACGGAAAGAAAAAGTGGCAGTAAAACAGGAACATAACCGATCCTGCCACGTCGCTCCAGAGAGAGAGAGAGAGAGAGAGAGAGAGAGAGAGAGAGCATAAACTTGTAAGGAGGGAGGTGGGCTGGATCACGGCCAACGGTCAGTGAGGTGTGAGTGTAAAAGAGCAGTGAACACACACACACACACACACACACACACACACACACACACACACACACACACACACACACACACACACACACACACACACACACACACACACACACACACACACACACACACACACACACACACACACACACACACACACACACACACACACACACACACACACACACACACACACACACACACACACACACACACACACACACACACACACACACACACACACACACACACACACACACACACACACACACACACACACACACACACACACACACACACACACACACACACACACACACACACACACACACACACACACACACACACACACACACACACACACACACACACACACACACACACACACACACACACACACACACACACACACACACACACACACACACACACACACACACACACACACACACACACACACACACACACACACACACACACACACACACACACACACACACACACACACTACACACACACACACACACACACACACACACACACACACACACACACACACACACACACACACACACACACACACACACACACACACACACACACATCTCTTGACCTACGACCATCTGTCTCCAAAATCATTAACAACCTTTCCCCTGCCAATTCTCATCAACATCGCCCGTGTGTGTTGATTTTTGCATTGATATATGGAACCACAAGGCCTCGAAACCTTATATAATACTTCCTGGTTCAAGAGATCTGCTTAAAAAGTACAATCTACTTTAACAACATGTCGACCAAGGTGATTTTCCACGAAGCATGATGAAAATTGACCTTTTTATGACAATCGACGAAGGTCATTCGATAGAGTAATGTAATCGACTCTCTCCAGGCCGAGCAAATATCTCCCAAGTCAAGTAAAGTTGAAGTGCGAGGTCCAGGTGCAAGATGAAACTTAGTAATCTGCGGGAAGTTGTTCCACATGTCCTAATCCTTCACAGTAAAGTCGGAAAACTTCCCTCCAATATCACTTCGTGTCTTGTGTGTTTATATCTTCAGAGTCATAATGAAGTGTGTGTGCGTGTGTGATAACAATAATAATATTTAACGGCATACAGACAAAAACAAAAACAGCAGAGAACGATTAAAAATAAACAATGAGGAGTGGGTCACTTAACAAAAGCTTTTAGTCCAAAAATGAGAAGAAACATGGATGAACGTACAAGTTAAATATGACCGATCATTTTTACAGTGGTTGGAAAGTGGTTGGTCTTGTAACCTTGTGTGTGAGGTGGTGTAAGCTTGATGCTATTGTGATGTCGAACATCAACACGTGGACGAGGACTGGCTGGCGTCACTGTGTATAATAGTGGCTTGTATCAATCTGTAGCTAAGTGGATGAAAAACACACTAAGCCGAGATTATGATATGGGGAGGGGAGGAGTTACTTGACAAAGCCGCATACACTAAACACAAACACTTAAGGTCCTTCACGACAGCTACCGTATACTGACACAGTGACATCAGTAGATAACATAGAAGGTTGGTGTGGAGCAGGGGTCACCAAACTACGGCCCGCGGGCCGGATCCCAAGTCCTTCCCCGGCTCGTGGTAGCTCAAAACTACGCTCTGACGTTACCAGAGCTTTCGTTCTGGCTTGCAAGTATTGAACAGAATGATTATGCGGCCCGCGCTCGTCATTCTTTCAGTTATCCGGCCCACTGTGAAAAAAGTTTGGTGACCCCTGGTGTGGAGGTAAGCCCTATACTCCCTCAGCCCACGGTGATGACAGTAATGCTCAGTAATAAACTAATAATTAACTAATATAACAGCGTTTTTATGGTCCATTTACGTTTAATTGTAACTTAATTAAATCGTTGACAGATGGGATAGTTCCTAAAGCCGCTTTGTATGAGTCTATTAAAATATACTTCACACACACTGAGGAATATTAAGAGTGAATTATATAATTTTAATAAGTTGTCATATTAATTAATTAAATGGAAAATCAAAGACAATTAAGAGAATTGACTGTGACCTTCCTTCCTCTACCTGTGACCTTTAAAACAACAAAGACACCTGTTTATTATTATATATGTACAGTATATACAGTACACTAACTGTACACATAAAACAACATAAATATATAGCGTTAATAAGGGCGCCATATCCAAATCCACAAGAAATTATTTTTGAAATAACTAAATTTTAACAACTATTTATTTTGAATGGGAATCAAATATTCATTCTTGATTATAACAATACAGTATTTATAATTACACTTAACTACCTCTTGTGTATAATGACCATCGACAATTACTACCTACCCTCACCACGAATGTTGCTTTACATTCTCATGAATCTGATAACCCCTAAAATATACAGACAAAGGGGTTTCAAAGTCATGTTTCCTGGTTCACATTATAGGGTAGGGAAGTATTTTACGTGTTCCTATTACTGTAGGTCAAAGGTCAGGTCAGAGGCTTGGTATTTTTTGTTTCCCTCTCTTTCCCCCTTTTTTTTCCTATTTTTTGTTAGATTTTTTTATATCTTCAGGGGAAACTACTGTATGTAAGATGAGAATCGCCCACTTGTTTGTTATTCACCTCGTACAGGCTACCAGAAACTTGCCTTTTATGATAAAACTTTTTACCCTAAACCTTTTTCTTTATCTAAAAAAACAAATAACTATATAAAATAGTTTTGTAGTAATAAGTGCAAAAAAACAAAAACTTTACAAATAGTTCAAGTAAAGTAATAATACATAGATGAATCACATAAAGATTAGGCACCACAGTTTATTTCACCTAACCTAACCTAACCTAACCTAACCTAACCTAACCTAACCTAACCTAACCTAACCTACCAAGCCAGATCAATTAAACCTCCTATCAACCTTAACAATCTACGTACTGTACCTGGAAAACCTTAATAAGAGCTGAACAAATCAATGAGATAATATTGGAGGGCCATTTCATTAGGAGGAGGGCAGAGGAGGAGGGATGGGGAGATTGGGTGGCAGGAAGGGGAGGAGAGTGGGGTGGGAGGAAGGGGAAAGAGTGGGGGTGGGAGGAAGGGGAAAGAGTGGGGTGGGAGGGGAAGGGGAAGAGTGGGGTGGGAGGGGGAAAGGTGGGGTGGGAGGAAGGGGAAGAGGTAGGAGGGATGAAGGGGGAGGGGGAAGGAAGAGGAAGCGACCAACTATTACCGTGATGATGTATTTCCTGCCGCTTAAAACACACCAGTGATAGTTCATATAGTTTACACACACACACACACACACACACACACACACACACACACACAGACACACACACACACACACACACACACACACACACACACACACACACACACACACACACACACACACACACACACACGTTGCCATTAATAGTTTACATCCCCACACACACACACACACACGTTGCCATTAATAGTTTACATCCACACCAATTTACTGCCATTAAAAGTTTACATCCTCACACACACACACCGGCTTATTGTTATTAATAGTTTACATCCACACACACCTGCTGTCATTAATAGTTTACATCCACCTGCTGCTGCCATTAAGAGCCTACTCTCATACCCACTACCTGAGACTTCCATCACGTCATCTGAGGCCAAGGTAAGGTAAGGTAAGGTAAGGTAAGGTAAGGTAAGGTTAGGATAGGTTAGGTTAGGTAAGGTAAGGTAAGGTAAGGTAAGGTAAGGTAAGGTGAAGTGAGGTGAGGTAAGGTAAGGTAAGGTAAGGTAAGGTAAGGTAAGGTAAGGTAAGGTAAGGTAAGGTAAGGTAAGGTAAGGTTAGGATAGTTTAGGATTAGGGAAGTTAGGTTAGGTTAGGTTAGGTTAGGTTACGTTAGGGACTCCTGTACTTCCCCCAGATAACTCCTCTACCCTCAAGTTGTTATAAGTTTCACTTCTTTCAGTTTGTAATGATAAGAAGCTTTATGACCAAGGGGGGAGTTTTTTGTCCTCCCCTTTCCTCAGAGTTAATTTCATATCAATACTCTGGAAATGTTTACAGCCAAGAGGATTATATTGCCTATTTATTTTTATGCCATCATCATTTTCCTTAAGGGGAAGAGTATGTTACCCCCAGAGTGTTGATTCCTCTCCATTCTCACCACGTGTTTAGGAAGTGTAATATGGTGTATAACTCTACTACTACCATATACCACCACCAAATCATCACCATACTTTACTACCACATCACTATACTTTTCCACCTCCACACTACCATAATTCAACACCAAACCACCATATTTACTTCAACATCACACCACCGCCATGCTTCACCACCAAACTACTACCATATTTCACCACACCATAACCATATTTCACCACCACACCATCACCATACTTCACCACAGTAGCTTCTCCCACACAACTATTACTCACCATAAATCGAGCGTACCGTAATAAGTACTTACCACACAAAAAATTCCTCCCTCCCTCTCACCCACCCACAAACACAACTATCCACCCATTCATGCAACTACACACACACACACACACACACACACACACACACACACACACACACACACACACACACAGAAAAAGTAATTTATTCACCCACAAACAATCCTATGACCACATATTAATCTTGAAATTAACTTAAAACAAACAACTCCCTACATGCAAATAACCCTGCCCGACCCCCAGCACGAGCCACACAAACAACGTACCCTACCCCACGCGAACAGCATCCCTCCCTCCACACAAACAACGTCTCTCCCTCTACACAAACAACCTCCCTCCCTCCACACAAACAACGTCCTCCCCCCGCGAACAGCATCCTCCCTCCCACACAAACAACCTCCCTCCCTCCACACAAACAACGTCTCTCCCTCTATAAACAACGTCCCCCGCAAACAAACCAAAAGTACACAAAAGAATCCGTGATATCAACCTCACAAACTACCGTCTCACACACACGCTACTCACACAATGAACCCCGCAACACACCAAGATAAAGCCTAAAGCTAAATTACGGGCAGTGATGGCGGATGGATGGCACGGGTGGGTGGATAGGTGGGTGTGATGGCAGTGAATAGGGGAGGCGGCAGTAAAATTAGCTGAGCAGGCTTGGAGGCATTGGTGGTATGGGCCGGGCGGGCGGTGGGTGGATGATGTGGTGGTCCGAGGGTGTTGGGCAGGTGGTGGGTAGGTGGATGTTTAGTCTGGAGTGGGTGCGGGCACCTCGACGTTCAATAACAGCTGCCAGTAATAATTCTCCTAGGCTATCAGGTACCACCACTGCCCTATCCCGAGTACACGCGAAAACAAAAACACACACACACACACACACACACACACACACAAAACAAACACACACACACAAAACAGCACACACACACACAAAACAAACACACACACACAAAACAAACACACACACAAAAACAAACACACACACACACACACAAAACAAACATACACACACACACACGCGCGCTGTCCTTGGAAAAGAAACACACATGACAGTGACGTACAACACAACATCAAAAGACCCCCATCTTTCCTCATAAGAAGGCGAGCTCTTTCTTCTGAGGGATAATAACTAAGGAAGGTAAGCCTTATTACCTGGTGAATGTGAGAGAGAGAGAGAGAGAGAGAGAGAGTGTGTCAGGGTGATACTATACACAATATAATCTGGCTTAACACAATACACACCCATCAGACACTGTCCGTGGCCAATAGAGTTGTACCCTCACTGTTATGTGTTGAGCAAAACAAAAGGCGCTGTACTGTACACTTTTTATGATGCAAACAATAACATTACTGGTTACTGAGCACCAGGAAAGTGGCATCCCCTCTCTCTCTCTCTTACTCTGACTCAGTGGCTTACTCTCTCTTACTCTCACTCACTGCCCTCTCTCTCTCTCTCTCTTACTCTGACTCAGTGGCTTACTCTCTCTTACTCTCACTCACTGCCCCCCCCCTCTCTCTCGTCGATTGCATTATCATGGTAATTGCGCGTAAAGATCTACACTAGAAATCTTAAAAGTGTTTTTCAAGGAATAAAATACAAGAGAAGTAATTTGAATATTTTACAACACAGCTCATAATTTACATACTAACTTACCATCGAGCGAGCGTTGGTTACGTCTAAAAAAATTAATACCTTGGGTTATTCAATATGGTAAACTTTTCCCCATTACAACACGTCTGGTGAGAAGCTCTGCCTAGTTCCCAACCATATTCTCGAAAGTGATAATTAATTAAGAAATATAAACTACAAACAAACAATAAAGTCAAACAAACAATAAAGCAAACAAATAATAAACAAACAATAAAGCAAACAAATAATAAACAAACAATAAAGAAAAAACACCAAAACGGGAACAATTACACAAGTTAACATGAATCATCAGCTGCAACAATACGGTAACTAAATTTTATCTTCCTGTTAATTCAACTACCATGTTGACACCTAACCCTCAGGACAACACTTCAGGAAACACAGTGACGCGGCCTCAGTATACGGTACAGTAGAGGGTTGGGCCAGGTGCTGTTTCACGTACACCAGCCTCCTCCACTACTTTCTAAGGACGGTTGTAGTTGATGCCCCAAGAGTCGTAATTATACACATTACACAGTACCAAGTGAAGTTCGTATTAATTAAAATATATTTCTCAAGCGTCATACATATCAGGTGAAACACATCTTGTAACAGAAATCTGTCAATATATTTGATGTTCAGAATTTATTTAAATAGTACACGATAAAACTGCGTATAGATGAAATATAGTTTATATTAAATGTTTAACTTGTGGTGCCTCACTTCTAGAAATTAAAATACTGTAATTGTAATTTTGGTTGGACAAGTTGGAAAGTTATATTTTATAACTTGAACTGCTGTTTTTTTTTCCTTCAATAAATTAACTAACTAACCTTATGTTAAGATATGTAATGTATTTTAAAATCAATAGTGTCCCTGAGTGATAATTTATGAACTGTCACTGTACAACAGCAGATGGTGTAGACTGGTTCACCCGGAGCCAGTACCGGTAAGGTGTAGGCTACTAAAGTTGTTGGCATAGCTCATAATCGTTTACTGTACAGTATAGGGTAATTCAGACCGACAAACAATTTTCTCATTATAAAAGCGAGACGGATGGACGTGATCACAGTAGATCATTAACACGACTGAACACATACCACACAACGTCCTACTTGAAACACACACACCAAGTAGTCAACCCGTCACCTCGCTGCCTATAATTCCTTCATCTTCGCTACACTTTACGACAAGGGAACTGACACCCGTGGCAGTGAGCCAAGGAGCCACCACCATCAGAACTAACCCTTTGTGGTGGGGGCACGAAGGACCATATTTCTCGGGAGGATCAGAGCTCCCCCTAGTAGGCCACCACCTCATCCACTTATCGTGTACCAGCCACCCCTTTGATCCAGCCACTGCACGCCTGGTCTCACCCACACCTAGATGTAGTTACCATAACCACCACAACCAGTCACTCCCCGTTACCTGAGGCTCCTTGCCACAATACAACCTATCCTGGAACACACCCCCTGCAGTATGGGCACTCTGATGTACCTAAGACTCCACTAACACACACACACAGAGACACACACACAAACACATACACTTAATTTCAGCAACCAGCAAGAACCGCGTGTATAAGGTTCGCTCAGTACGCCATCTGCCTTGTACTGTATTGTAAGTTAACGTTTATACTTGGCAGACAAAGACACTGTCACAGTGAACTTAAAATATAATATTGTGTACGCTGTTTTCCAGCAAACAAACTTTCCACTCTCGTCTCCCGGGCCTACACGAACGTTTCGTTGTCTACATACCACAACAAACCAATAAGAGTTCCCCTCAACACAACAACACGACGCAGCCAATAGCCATCCACCGCGTATTGTGAATGTGCTGGTCGACCAGTTCCTCTAAACCTACGTGGAAATTGTAAAGGGGACAGCAAGATGAATTGTAGCTTCCAGGAATCCTCCGGGACTCCAAGTCATTACAAAAGATTTGTGTAAACAACATTCAAGAAAAGGGAAGGAGAATCCTCAGGATTTCAGACGTCGCAAGCTTTCATATTTTACCCGAGTGAAGGCGAGTCTGAGCCTGGCCAGAATCTATTATTATAATCTATTTGAAAAATATGATGGATACTGAGAGAGAGAGAGAGAGAGAGAGAGAGAGAGAGAGAGAGAGACCTCATATATCCCAGCAGTGTATGATATATGCCTGTGTTGCCAACTGGTGCGCAGGTGTGAGGGAGATAGAGGGGTGATAGCAGACAGGAAAACCCAAGAGACCAGCTGACCCACACCAACCAAGCTGGCCTGTGTCACTATGTGCCCACCCCTCGCGTATAAACCAATCAGCAACAAAACACAATTTCATGTCCAGAAGCAATGTGATTTAAGTGTGAGCGCGCGCGCGCGCGCGCGTATTGTGTGTGTGTGTGTGTGTGTGTGTGTGTGTTGTAGCTGCTAATGCCGGCTGTTAAGACTGCCGTGTACCTCTCTAAAGCTCTGCCAACAGACGACAAGGCTGGCCAGGGATGTGTAGCGTGTAATCCCAGATACTCCGTCACACACATCTCCTGCCTCAAGCTACCTCCACCACTACCAGGCCGGGGGATCCACCACACTCCACTCCACTAACTGGCCAGAGCATCCACCACACTCCACTCCACTACCTGGCCAGAGCATCCACCACACTCCACTCCACTACCTGGCCAGAGCATCCACCACACTTCGCCCAATCTACATGAAACAACTCCTGCAGCTCCCCCCTCCACACATTATGTTACATCACAAACTCCACATGGCGGGGGGTGTACCAGGAATGTTTAATAAAACCTACACACGTAACACTCACGTCTGTTGTCGGAACATGACTCTTCCAGGCCTTATTGTCTACACGACTCTAGTACTCTCAGCAATGATCTCTTTCCCATTATCACTCAAATTTCTGGTACTCTGAAAAAATAATTGCCTCTAAAAAGCTTTCTACGCCCCCTTTATGTCTACAGTATGTCTACAGCACACTCCCTATACTTTCTGAATGTTATATATTTTTTCATGCTAAAGAACAGCAACGTTCCCAGAGATGGTATACTCATCGTTCCTTATAACGACTTGGGCCTCTCTTTCTCTTTGTGCTCTGTGAAGCGACACATCCTCCTTGATGAGCCGAGGTCACAGCTGGCTGGGCAAAGAGCGTTGCCACATAAAAAACAATTCTACCTCCTTTAGGGTGTTGCCAAGACACCGCTTTCTCTAGCTTTCCACGTCACCTCCAGCCCTGTCAGCTTCACATCTCACCCACCTCTTTTCTTACACAACATCAACTTAAGCTTCACAAGTGCCACTATCCCCCAACACTAATAAGACCACCAACTTGACGGATCTGCCAACACGGGTTTTAAAGTGGTAAAAAAAAAGTTAAAATTCCAAGAACTCCTCAACCATCTCTCCTCGCCGCCCCCCTTCCTCCATCTTAAAGCCTAATCCCTCACTGTCAGGTCCCTATTCCTTAAACTCTAAGTGTCAATAGAAAGGAAAAACTGTGGTAAGAGCCAGCAGTAGATATGGTTGATCCCAGTATTACCAGTGAAGGGGAGAGGCGCCTTTATAAGCTAGCCAGCCCCCAACCCAGGCATTATCTAATGTTATGTCACCCATCGCCGAGGGTAACCACACAAAGGCAAAACTCCCTTGTGGTACTGTCCTAACACACCTCTTAATAGTCCATAATATCACACGTCGAATGCTTTATACTGAATTCTGTTTATTGGTAGAATATTATACAAGGGATTAAGAACTTATTTAAAAGTATATGGTGATTTTTGAAGAGGATTTTACTGCTAATCCCATTGGTATTGATTTTAGTGGCGGTACAGAGGTGGTGTTGCTGAATGTAAAGTGAAAGCTGGAAATGATCTTGTCTGAGAGTAAAGGTGAGGAGGATTTCTGTCTTGGTGGCTCTGAATGTAACAACAAATAAATAAAAATCACAGTAAAGTCGTAGTTATGTCAGGAGTTTCCATCATCGGTTGTAGCTACAGTACCATTATCGTCTTCTCGTCTACAACCTCCACACCACCTTTACAAATAAAACACGATAAAAAAGTGGTTATGAAAATTCAAAAGGAGATGATCAATATATATGTGTGTGTGTGTGTGTGTGTGTGTAATAAATAATAACACACACTAACGGTTTATTGAAAAAGTTCTGCAGCCCGAAGGCTGAAAATATACATTGGACATAAATGACTTATTACATACATTGGTGGTTTAACAAAAGCCTTCATTAGAGAAAGGTGAAGGAACATACAGTGAACATACAGATTAATGTAGGTGTTGAACAGCAAAAACGTAGTGTAGTAACTCCCTCCCAGATGGTGTTAGGAGGGACCTCACGTGGTGTAGTAGTTCCCTCACAGATGGTGTTATGAGGGGCCTCACGTGCTGTAGTAATTCCCTCACAGATGGTGTTATGAGGGGCGTCACGTGGTGTAGTAATTCCCTCACAGATGGTGTTATGAGGGGCCTCACGTGGTGTAGTAATTCCCTCACAGATGGTATTATGAGGGGCCTCACGTGGTGTGGTAATTCCCTCACAGATGGTGTTATGAGGGGCCTCACGTGGTGTAGTAATTCCCTCACAGATGGTGTTATGAGGGGCCTCACGTGGTGTAGTAATTCCCTCACAGGTGGTGTTATGAGGGGCCTCACGTGGTGTAGTAACTCCTTCACATATGGTGTTATGAGGGGTCCTCACGTGGTGTAGTAATTCCCTCACAGATGGTGTTATATGAGTGAGGTGTGGCCCCAGGCCTTCCTATCGTAGACGGATTAACACATCACTGGTTATCACGGGCCGTTATCACTGGGTACCTGGGACCTCACTGTGTGAAGGTCAACTTGGGTACCACTGTTACTGTTGAGTTGTTCTCACTGACTTAAGCACTGTTCACCACTGTTCACCTCTGTTTAACACTGGTTCCGTTCCTTTCCTAAATGAAATAGTAACTTCTGGCAGAACATGTTGATATTCCGGTGGGGAGGAGGGTTCAGGGGAAGGGGTTGGTATGGGCCAACATAACAGTTGACCTGGCTGCTCTGAGAGGAGCGCCAGGTACGTCTTGACCCTTCGGTGGTCAAGGTGGTGTGTGTGTGTGTGTGTGTGTGTGTGTGTGTGTGTGTGTGTGTGTGTGTGTGTGTGTGTGTGTGTGTGTGTGTGTGTGTTTAAATATAAGTCTAAAGAGCATAAGATATATTAGCGACAGAAAACTTTAATACTCAACAGGCTTGTGTTTATCCCACTACAGTGTTAACAGAATCACTCTTAGCTCGTATTCAACAACGTCCATCATCGTACATATTCCCTCTGTCTATTTACCTGCCTGTCTCTCACTCCCATCTGCATGCCACTACTTGCTTCCGTGCCTTCATGAATACCTGTCTCGTTTGCTTATTCGCCGTCTGCTGCCTGTCTCACACCCTCTTGTCTGTCTACTGCAGTCTATGGAAAATGATCAGGGCATAAGTGGTGTTTGGGGGCTAAAATTTATTAATGCTTGTATATGAACCTTCATTCTCCCTACTGTCTTTTCATTATTATTTACTTAGATAAGGATTTCACAGCTTAAAGTAGAATCATAATATTTCATAAGACAACTCCACCAACCTCTCATCTTATTTACAGCAGCCAAAACCCCTCTAACTTTCTAACTTAAACTCGTGTATACTTGTAGCGAAAATGTTCAAGAGTGGGCTGTGTTTCGAGGTATGCACAGTCTACTCACAGGGGACTCCGACACACCAGTCCCACACCTGATGCAACACTTCATCCACCTGTTGGCCAGAATTCAATTTTTAGCGTGAGTGTTGGTGCTTGACGATGTGTTATGACTTTCAATGCCATCAGTGAGTGTGAGTGATAAATGCTTTCAATGTTGTGGTTTGTAGTTTATATAATTACACGGATACTGCATACACACATACTGAACTACACACAAACAACTTCTATAAATCACAGACTGCCAACTAAGTCTCTCTCTCTCTCTCTCTCTCTCTCTCTCTCTCTCTCTCTCTCTCTCTCTCTCTGTATAGCTTCTCTTTCCTAGCTTCATTATATTCCCAATCTTTCTCCCTTCCTCTCTCATCACCTTTTTCTTTATTGTTCTTTCTCCCAATTTACTCTCTCTCTCTATCTCAGTGAAAGCAACATAAATATAAATCGTTATACTCTGTAGCCAGTAGCAATTTGTATGTAAATTTGGTGTCCAATCTGGAGCTGTAGAGACGAACTGTTGCCACCCCTGGTAGTGTCGCCTCCCCTGGGCCTATACCCTCAACTGGCACTATACTGAATATTTTATCCGATACATTTTCTTAAGTTACTGCCGAACTTTCACGTGATTGAGGGAGCGATACAGTCAGATAAATAACTACCCGTTGGACTACGCTACCGTAGTTTCCTGATAAAAGAGGCAGGTAGCATCTGACAAACTTAATCATGGCTTGTTCTGGCATCAAAACAAAACAATCCCCAAGTAATGTATGGCATCACACATTTTAAAATAGTTTAATTGAATTCTGCAGCTCGGCACACCAATATAGTGCTCAATTTCTTACAATGAATCCCCTAACAGTATCTAATGGGCAATTATTGGAGAAAATCCACAATGAGATGGAGAACAAGAGCTTTCCAGCGCCGAGCACAGCAACTTAACCGAGGCTACTGTTAAGGTTGTTAGATGAAGGCTGTATCAGTTAGAATATCTGAGGTAACAAGCGTAACTTGGCAGCTGGGGCCAAGGTAAACACGTACTTCAAGAGATAAGCGAAACATTAACGCTGAAGTTACTGGAGGAGGAAGAGATATTCCATCAAGAAGCACAACAATCAACTTACACGTGCATAATACACACTTTCAGCCTCACTAAATACAGCCAGAGTGTTGTAACATTTCCACTTGAGGTTCCTTAGTATGTCAATCCAACCACGTTAGTAATGTTCTCCGAAAAAAAAAAAATAGCATTTGGGTTATTGGGTACAACAGTGTTTGACCAGATTACCTGTACGACTGAACTATATTGCTGGTGACACTATTCAAGGCTCGCATATACATTCTCGTAATTAGATCAAATAATAAAAATAAATTCAGTGTCCTTATGCTGAGGAAAAAGATCTTACATCACTGCCATAAGGGCTATTAATGTGCAACAAACATGCAGATGAGTATAGTGGAAGGATACAGCAATTACCCTGACTACACCTTTTGAGTGAAAACATCCAAAAGCCTCACGGGATGAAAAATAACATACAAGTGCCGTAACTGAAGGGTAGGGTGGTATTTGAGGACAGAGACTGGGGCCACATTAAGAGGCCAGTGAACTTGTAATGCTGGATACAACCACCAATTTCCCTGCAGTAATAGTGAAGGCAGTGATGAAGGGTCTTAGTCTGGATGTTGTAAGGAAAAGCGGGCCGTTCAGCACGTCCATGCCCCCCTCAGCACTATTCCAGAGGCTTAACTAGGTTACACCGCCCCAAGGGAACAATCCCTCGCCCTCTTCACCCAACTTGAGGGGCCGGGAGAGCTGGGATGGGACAAGAGTATGAGGGTTGAGGATAAAGCCTTGAGTGAAAAACAGAATTGAATACCTGAGAGAGAGTCCCTGTGAGATCATGAGATATAAATGTGAGTTATGAGCAGGATACCGTGTGTGAGTGGTGGCCGTGGTCAATCTTTCTGTGTGTGTTAAGCGACTCTGATACTTGTACTTGATGGTATACAGACATGCAACTCTAAACGACTATCAAGTTTATTTTGGGAGGCGTTTAATTAATTACGATTCGCGGGGGTTAAAAAATAAATAAAAGCCGTCGCGTTCTCACCTGTAACAAGATCAACTTCACAACTAACTCATTCCTGTCTCTCACTTGTTCCTTCTCTATGACTCTCTTATAATCTTGTGTTATTTCCTCCTTAGATTTGTCAGTTCCACCATTCGTCTCTTTTATTGCTGTGTTAGTCAGTTCAATACACGCCATTCTGGATCGATTCACTGAATAATCTTTTACCTTCCATTTTCTGGTGAGCAATGATGTCCCTCACTTTCTTCCTCGTTGGCAGCACCCCCACCCCCACCCCCCCCAACACCTCGCTCCCCAGACCTTTCTTAAAACCCAGCAAATTTTCTCCAGGTTTTCAGTGACTGCTGCGGAGAGATGAAGCTACACTCTCAACTCTCATTTCCCCTCAGTCGAAGTATTGCTCATCACAAGTGCAGATTGGCGCATTTTTTTCTTTCCCCAATTTTAGTGCTGATCAAATGGCTGGGTAGAGTTTACAGAGATGACTTGTAAACACTATGTCATCTGATGGTTTCAATGAAGCCTGGGTGCTTTCTCCTCTGCCTCCATCCATCCTTCTCCTCAAATATCATTATAAATAAACGCCTCTTCTATTAAATCAAGGTAATGCACTGTTGAACGATAACTATTGCAAAGTGTTAAGTTCTTCTGTAAGTTGAGTGTGTGTGAAGTCCGCGAGAGGGGGAAGAACGTGAGGAGTTGGAGTACTGTTCCCCGCACACACATAAGCGAGGAGAAGGCTGCTCCGTGCCTCTCTCCTGTCCTCCCAGCACCCTTCCGTCCAGAGAAAGTCAGGGTCAGCTAAAGCGGTACGGTGCCTCTTGAGTCTTGGATAAAATTTACATATCGGGAAGTATCAATAACACCATAAAATAGGCCTTTGCTTATATCCCATACGACACAATTATTGGTCAAGATGAATATTTTAAAGAGATCCCACGAAAATATTAGTAGTTGAAATAGTTAGTCCTAGGAATATATTTTGTCTGGTCTTTAAGGCTAGAGAAAATATTAACCATGTTTTCATCGGTCCAATGTTAGACGTCATCACCGCTCAGCTGTTGATTTAAGTTCTATAAGTAAGGGTTAATATTTTAAGTAATTCTCATCAGCTGATCAATTTTCATAACCATTTTCAATTTCGTTATTCTCATTTGTCTTATTTCAGCCCTTCTGTATACAGCTTTCATCAGGTTATTCTTCACTCACCTGTCCCCAAAACTGTCTAAAACACCTTCCATTCTCTCCACTGTCATATAACTACCAAACACCTCCAAATATTTTCTTTTTCCAATTCAAATCTTCCCAATTATCAATCTCCTCTCTGTACACATGTCTATCACTCTCTCTCCTCATTCCCATTCATTCTTAGCTTTAATTTACCCACAACCCCATTCATGATTAATCTCCTTTCCCCTCTACTGTGCTATGTCTCACAGTGATGTTTCCCCCAATGTAATTATTCAGTTTTCCCCATAATATCACTCTTTCTTCCCCTCTTCCTCATTCACCCGTTATTACTGTATCTTATATACCTCTTTATTATTTGAGTCTTTACTTTACTAGATGAAGACCAGAATATAAATTTAAAAAGTAAATCATAAATATTTTTCTTTATCTGGTAATGACTCCACAACACTATGGTAATGACTCCACAACACTATGGTAATGACTCCACAACACTATGGTAATGAACTCCACAACACTATGGTAATGACTCCACAACACTATGGAAATGACTCCACAACACTATGGTAATGACTCCACAACACTATGGTAATGACTCCACAACACTATGGTAATGAACTCCACAACACTATGGTAATGAACTCCACAACACTATGGTAATGACTCTCCACAACACTATGGTAATGACTCCACAACACTATGGTAATGCACTCCACAACACCATGGTAATGACTCCACAACACTATGGTAATGACTCCACAACACTATGGTAATGACTCCACAACACTATGGAAATGACTCCACAACACTATGGTAATGACTCCACAACACTATGGTAATGACTCCACAACACTATGGTAATGACTCCACAACACTATTGGTAATGACTCCACAACACTATGGTAATGAACTCCACAACACTATTGGTAATGACTCCACAACACTATGGTAATGAACTCCACAACACTATGGTAATGACTCCACAACACTATGGTAATGAACTCCACAACACTATGGTAATGAACTCCACAACACTATGGTAATGAACTCCACAACACCATTAATTTAAAGCTCAAACACCAGAAGAAAAATAAATGTTCCTCTAATGCCCAATGGAATCATCCTGTAGGTGTTTTGGCTCCATAGTGTATCTTTTTGTGTTCCTCCCTATCTCTTGCTCCCTCTAGGTTCCTTCTCACTCCCCACCTCCTGCTCCCTCTTCTCTCCCCACCTCCTCCCCCCTCAAGGTTCCTCCTCTCTCCCTATCTTCTGCTCCCTCCCCAGGTTCCTTCTCTCCCCCATCACCTCCACGTGTCTCCTTCCCTTCTATGTGTCCTTGGATTCATCTCTCCCCTCTGTTCCCCTCATCTCCCCTCGCTGCATCCCTTTCTCCCACGTTAATCTCCCTGCAGGTATCCCCTCTCACCTGAACGGCAGAGAGGAAACGTCCCCCTGCACCAGCCATACCACACACACATACACACGCTCGTTTTAATGGGCTTAATGGGATAACTTTACCCGTGTATCACTGACCACCCCACTACTACACCACCACCATCACCCCATCACTACCGCCCCTTCCGCCGTCACCCCCCTTCACCATTACTGACTCCCCTTTACACTCCATTACATTCTGTCCCTTCCCCCTGGGCTATCAAAATTTTCTAATCCAATCCATCATCACCCCCATCATTTTATATCTTTCCCATCACTATATCATTGCCCCATCATTTTCTATCTATGACACTATCCCATCACCATCATCGTCACATAATTTTCTACCCCCGTACCATACTCATCTTCCCATCACTCTTATCATCCCTAATCACTTTCTACCCTCTCTATCATTTTCCACCTTTTCATTCATCCTCATTTCATTTTCCTCCCCTCCCCATCAACATCAACACCCCATCTTTCTCTGCTCCCTCTTCACTCCCCTCATCTCCTCCCCAATCATAAAATATCAGGGCCACACACAGTTCTGTAATACGAGTATCACATGTAAATACCTCTACACATACATGACTAAAATAAATATACCCACAACCAGAGCGTATAATGACATTTGATGTGGTATGCAAAACATGTAGATATGACAGCATGTAAAGCATAATATATAACACTACACAAATACATAACATTATTCATATGTATAATTTTACATCCATTATTAATTTCATATTTATATCACATCTGTAAAAAAACACACAACACTGATTAAATCTGGCTTATACAAGAGAGACACGGGTCACCATAAGATTAACCCCCTCAAGCTTATTTCACCATAACATTAACCACACTAACCTAACCTAACCCTCTGAGTAGATGCAGGATGATTTAATCGTCAGGTGGAATAAGGTAAGGGGCTACTCTCAGGTGATCCAGAGGCAGTATCCTACACCTCGGCCAACACCATTCGTCCCATCCTCAACTTGACGCAAGAGTGACGAGTTAAGTAATACACAGAATTATGTGAAACGAACGGTAAACAGCGCTGCAATAATATATTCTTAAAGGTATAACGGAGTTCTTTAGTTCATAGAAAATCTGGGCGCCTTCCTGTTACAATCTATTCTTATATATTTTCCATTCTGTAATTTGTGTCATTTTGCGTATGACGTCAGGACTAATATATTCAAATAAATAAATTAGGAATGACTTACATATCATATTATTTGACCATATTAGTGTATGAAAGTAATTCACAAGTGTTCCAGATATTTCATGTTTACAGTTGACATCTTTTTAACTTATATTTACTCGTAATTAAGAGCAGCGCGGTGTTAAAAAAGAGTCAACACGTAATAGTAGATATAATTTGGATTAATGAAGTAAGGGACTTTGGATTTTCATTCTGCGAACATTGTGGACCTGAACATCTATCCTTCACTGACGTCAACCCAAACACAACCTTGGAGGCAAAGTGAAACGTAATGATGAGTTATGCATGGATAAGAAATAATCATACACTGAAGCAATACATGACACGCTGCTGCACACTCAAAATACCTCCAATGGTAGATGTCCATGGTGTACAGTCGCTTCAAAAGTATCTTTACGGTTTTATGCGAGACAATATGACACAAAAGACGAAGGATTTTGACAACCCTACCGAGACAACAGGAGTCATAGTGTTCACTTTGATATTCATCGCCCCCCTCCGTGAAGATACTGTTTGGAGTGTGTGTACACCCTTGCTTGTTACCAGATGAAACAGTGACTCCTGTGCCAGTCTGGGTCCTGTACCAGTCTCTACACACTTACACTCACACCTAATATTAACACCCAAGTCATTTAGAAAGATCTACAGTGAGGCAAAACAAACTATGTACATTCAGGTATGAAGCAGAGTTTCCAGCCCACTGCCCGGGTAACTCTGCTTTATACACCGCTGTAACTCAACCATTAAATAAAAAGTTTACACAACGGATATTAAATGCACCAAGCACTGTGTGTGAGTAATACACACCTCCCCTGGTGGAGGAGGAGAGTAAAATATAAAATTCTAATTCTCTATACATAACATATTTTCCTTGACTGTATGAACAAATTTGTAGTAAAACATCAAAATGCAGCAATTTATGACCTTTAAAATTCACACACGCCCATAAACTTCAAAAGTTAAAATAGGTGATGAAGTGTGTCTTGTGTAAGTCTGCTTCACACACACACACACACACACACACACACACACACACACACACACACACATACACACACACACATACATACACACACACACATACACACATACACACACACACACACACACACACACACACACACACACACACACACACACACACACACACACACACACACACACACACACACGTTTCATCAATATCCTTTCATCCAATCTTGAAATACTTACAGAAATAAACATACGCATAGAGATGATAAACGATAACCTTACACAACACACTATTATCATGTACAGTATATAAAGAGCGCCAGCATAGACAACGTTCTGGCAAAATCTGGACTTGCTCTGATACTCACCTCACACACACCGACGGAGGAGATGAGTTGTGTTGTGTGTTTAGAGGAGTGTTACGAGGGGGTAATATAATGCTCGGTGTTTATTCGTCACAGGAACAGAGTCACTTACCAGCTGCCGTCATCCAGTGGTGGTCTGGGGCGTCCGTCACACCACCACGCTCCACATCAATCAGCGTCACAGCTTTCCCGCCACACAAAAAAGAATAACAATCTCCTGCCAGTTTACATGTCTCTTTTCATCCCACACACCGCCACAGGGAGTCTAATGTGTATATAAGCTACACTGTACACATCCTGAGTGTCGGAACTACCGTCTCTAGGGCAAGGATTAAGCCGCGGGGTGGTGGCGCCACTAGACAAATGCACGTGATTAAAAAAAAAACTTTTCTGAGAATTTTACGCTTTTTAGTGCAGACTCCACCATGATATATTTCATCACTACATCTAACTTATTATTACTTAGTGTTAATGGAGTTGCTGTAAACCAGGTAAATGTCCCTCTGTAGTTAACTTGAAACATGCAGTTTGATGAGTAAACTTAAGTTATTAATAATATCAAAAATACCTACAGCTTCAAAACAAATTTTCATATAAAACGACCCAAAAATCTCATTCCAATAAAAATGTAAGCGTCTCCCCCCTAACAATTTTACAATAAAAAACACTATTTCCACCAATATTAACACAAACATTACGGAAGGAAACTTAGGATTCCACCAAGAAAAAAAAATCTATTTACTTTTCCATAACTTTGCTATACTTAAAGTGAACGAGTAAAAAAGTAGTTTACTGGACGTGCATTATAAAAATAAACTCTTGGTGACCCTGTAGGAGGCGGTGATGGAGGTCAGTGCCACACCCACCTCATAATGACTCTCGAACACTTACATCACTTCCCAAGATCTAACAGTTTGTGTGTCTGGCTATAAGAGAAGACTACATCATTAAATATCTAAACACTGAACAGCTCATCAGGTCAAAATAAACTGCAATTACTATATTATTTAAACAAGTTCTGGTATTAGAGACAAATTATATATTGAAAAATTTTTAGCATCTAATCACTGATGTAAATATAACACACACACACACACACACACACACACACACACACACACACACACACACACACGGAAAGTAGACATGATCAACAGAACTACAAAATACAAATACTTACAAAACAAAACTACATAAACTCATGAGTTTTTTTTTTAGGACGAAATCTAAAAGACACACAACAATCCTTCACCAATAACCTCCCGACTCTCCTTATAAACTAAAAAACAAAAAACAGAGGAACCACCACCAATCTTGTTAGTGAGAGTGAGGTCAAGAACTTTAATTAAACACACAGGGAAGAATACCCACACACACAAGCAAGTCCATCATCATCTCGCTGGGCCAGGAGTGACGTCAGGAGTTAGGAAACCGCTAGGCAAGACATACATAAACCAAGTATGAAATATATCTTCATTACACAGTTTTCCTCCTCCAATACCTTCCTTTACCTCTCCTCCTTCTCTTCCTTCCCCTCTTTCTCTACCCTAGAGGCGGTTTCGTTTATTCATTTTTCACTAAGTTCTGTTTTATCAATTCACAATCAATAGTAAGAAGGTACAGTGTATAATAGCTCTCTCTCTCTCTCTCTCTCTCTCTCTCTCTCTCTCTCATACACACCAGGAGTCCTCATCACCAGTCTCTCCCCGTGTCTCACTGGCCAGGAGGCTCCACTGTACCATTGCAATTTCCCCTCCTCCTGGGTTCTCTGACCTACCGCTTTATTGGTCATCCCCTGCAGCTCACCCCTCTCCCCCCGTGTGTATGTGTGTGTGTATGTGTTTGGTGTGTGTATGTGTTTGGTGTGTGTATGTGTTTGGTGTGTGTATATGTGTTTGGTGTGTGTATGTGTTTGGTGTGTGTATGTGTTTGGTGTGTGTGTGTGTATGTGTTTGGTGTATGTGTGTGTGTGTGTGTGTGTGTGTGTGTGTGTGTGTGTGTGTGCCCTCTACACCCACACCAGCCACTGCACCACACCTACACTGACCCAACAACCACCTTCCCTAATCACGACAGTCGACCCAGTGTGGGGAAAGGCAGAGGCGCCGCTCCACCCCCACGAGCAATTCCTAAATGTGCTATTTACTGTCTACCTGCCAATTACCTGCCCCACAACCCCTCGTAATGGGAGGTGGATCATGTAGCTATGTAGGGCATGAGAGGCGGGGTGGGGTGGATGGTGGTGTGGATGGTGGTGTGGAGGGTGCGGTGGGGTGGGGTGGATGATGGTGTAGGGAGTGGTGTGAGTGGAGGGTGTTTGTGTTAGTGAGGTGAAGTTTGAGGAGCAGAGAGGGACATCCTGCATCTCAACACATAAGGGGAAGCAACAGCAATACATTATCACCCGCCCTCTCCTTAACAATAAAAATCGTCCATAAACGTCATCACAATACAACTAAAGACTTTATTAACTATTTCATCAGCATAACTAACTCAAATATCTTCCATAGTTAAGTATTGAGCAACACTAACCTTCATCCGCCACCCACCTAACATAATCCTCCAGGGCTGCGTTCACAAGGTTCACCTACAATTAGTCATAATAGTTTACCTATGTCTGGAGGTCGTATGGTTAGTTATTCTTGAGATCAGATATCAAATGAAAAATATAACCGGCAATGTTATTTTTCAAACCCAGATATTATATTTCTATACACACAATTTGCATATATATGAGTTAAAATCAAATAACTCCCTGATGCTGTGATGTGTTCGTTGACTGAATTGGCGTATCCAATGATTGGGTGACGTGTCCTACTGTTTAGTTCAGTACACAAATAACTCGGCTGGAATTCCGTCTAAAATCAAACCCCGTGACGAAAATTCAAATAAACAGTACAGCACTTTTCTAAGCAGTTCATGTTCCAAGCAGTAAAAAGGGTAACATGCAATGAATTTTTTGTGTCGAGAATTTCTAGTTAAGTCTCTGCTATCAGAGGCCATGTATCGAAAATAAATATGACTATTCGGAATAATAAATGTGCTTAATCTGTTTTTAAATATAAATTAAATATTAATACAACTTCCCCACGCCACAGCAACCCCCCCCCCCCTGTATATAAAACACTGGCAAATTCTAATCACCACAAACAAGTGCCACGTACCAACAGACCATACATGACCCAGACATCAGCACAGCTAAATGGTGTAATACATTCACCTGCATTAATATAGAGCGGGTGAGTGCGGGGTGCTATATATCACCAAGTTGCAAACCCGCCAGGAGCCTCCGTCTGAAAAGAGAGATTAACAGCTTGTGCATCATCCCAGCGGCCGCTGCCAAACTTACTGCTTCCATACACAATGTAGGCGTTGGGGCTGAAGTAAGAAGCGGGGCCGCCACCAATGACACCAGAGGACACGGAGGGTCTTACACTCAAATTTATACAGACAGACGACAGTGTTCAGAATACCTGGCCCCTAGACCAAGAGGGAGGATGGTGCACAACCTGACAGGTTGATAGGAAGGTAAATACACACGCAAGGAGATGAGAGGGAATTATGTTACATGCATGACCAACTGCCGTTGTCCGCCATCATTTATCTCACCACATTAGCTCGAGCTTATTAATATTCCTCCAGCACCTGGCTACCTTGAGGTAAACATGTCACATGCACACGTGCAGAAAAGCCTAATACCTAACCCCACCACCTTCCCCGAAAGAAAAAAAAAAGTGCCAAATGAAGCAGAACCTCCATATTAACAGGCTTGACTCACAAAGGCGCTTAATATGCACGGGGCAGCACAAAGCTTACAGAAGCCCAAAAGGGAAACATGAGAAGTTTTGTTTGTCATCTTAGAATTAAATCATCTGTAAGAGGCGGTGAGTGAAGGACCACCAACCACAGTAGTGTGTTACCGTGAAAACGAAAACAGTCTTTATCGGAAGAAAACTGTGCAGATTCCTCTTTTAGAACCAAGAGTGGCAGGTCTGTAATAAAGTCAACTGCCACGCCTGTCTTATCACGGAAGGATGATGTGAAGGTGACGGCTGGGGACCTGCAGGGGAGGTAAGGTTTAGGTCATCCAAGGTTGTTGTGGGGAGAGGTATGGGAGTTGGGGCGCCTACAAAGTTTGCATGCAGTGCGACCAGGCTCAGGGTTGTCAAGGTATTCCCAATAGAATCGATATCCAAGGCGCAGCGTCTTCAACACCGTCTGCAGAGGCCGAGTCAGGGGTAGATATTCTTTGTAGTGACGATTGGCATCACCAGCACTGCGTCGGAATGGCGCAGTGTGCAGTCACCGTGGATCTAAAAATTCGCCCAGTGTTCAGCGCAGCGAGGTGTATATCCTGTATTTGAGATGGTTGATAGAGGGGGCGAGGGTGGCTTCTTGTTTTCTTTGCGAGCTGATTTTTTTGGGGGGGCGAAACATTCAACAGTGCCTCAGACAGCAAATTTCTACGTGATAGGGAATCCTGAGATACTTAAGCCCCTCGAGGGTTGCTTGGATATGTTGGATGACTGTGAGAAGAGAGGAGGGGGAGAGGCACTGAACTACGGAAGCGTGGATGTGCTTTCGTTAATGTGGACGTAGGCAGCGTCCTTATTGACACCCAATTAAATGCTTTAAGTATCGGTGGAGGAGGCCAAGTTTAACTCCGATCCACACCACTGCCACAGTTCTTCCCAGGGTGTCAAGAAACTCATCATAGTACACAAGGACTATAGGTTCATTAGCAGCAGACAACAGTGTCAATTTTCGCCAGGCAGATGAGTTTGAGGACATGACTGTATTGGCATCTTTGGGGCCACGGAGAGCCTTCAGCTAGTATGTTAGCAACAATGAGCTTGACCTGAGATAAGGAAAAACACATGGCCATAATCTTCCCACCATTACCACCCAGGTGTGCGTCTACATAACCTGAGAGCAAACCAAACTTCATAAACAAAATACTGTCCTCTAACATAATTACGCTTAAAACATCAAACATGCACAACCAAATCGTAGCTTATGTAAATAATTTGATTAAGTAAACACATAACCAGACCATTACTTATATAAGTAAATGACTACCACAGCACTACTTAAGAATAAACTGTATATCCACTATCAAGGCGCTCCCGATACAAGAACACATATAGGAAAAGAACAATGTAAATAATATACCGTATATATAAAAACACAATAACACTCTTGCTGCCACGTCCCCCTGTACCTCCTATCACTCAGGCATCTTAACCCTCAACAGTAAGACTAACAGGCACTGTACACTGGCCGGCAGCAGGTGACCCAGGGGAAGCATCTGAGGTGTACAGAAGAGTGGTGGACTTTTACGTCGGCAGGAAGATCCTCTGACATTTAAGGCCAAAGGTAGTAGTGCGGTATGCGAGGGCATCCAGACCTACACAACTACCACCAGACAATAAGGCGGGAGGATGGTGGACAGGCGGGAAGATGGAGGGCAGGCGGGAGGATGAAGGGCAGGAGGCAAGACAACAACAATCAAGTAGATAGTATTGTGCGTCGTAACCATCCCCCAAGTCACTATACTGGCGCTCGTTCCTTCACCACAATAACCGCAGTGAGTGTCCCTCCAGGCCAGTGAGTGCATCATTGTCACTGAGCATTGCCTGCAAATATAAAACACCAGTAACGTGCAAGTTGTACCGCCGACACTAACCACTCTTAACGCTTATCACTCGTACACGCACGGTAAAGGCTTCATGATCTCCTTTAAGTTTATCAATCTGTGTGATCTATGAATGAGAGAGAGCAATTTCCCTCAGCGAGAACAGACGAAGAGACAACGTCCTTGTTTTCCATACACCAAAACCAGTGAGAGGGAGGCTGACATTAACCACACAACCTCACACTACGTATATTAAATACTGCAAGAGCGACACTAAAATATAATATAATTTAAATATAACGTGGAAATTCGTAAAAAAATATATATATATAATAAAAAAATAATATTAATTCAAAATCTGGAGTTCAAACAAGTTGTTCCAGAAATTACGAACAATAAAAAGTTAACCTCCGCACAGAAAGGGAATGCAAATTATGTTTCCCTCTCTGCAGGTCATAGTCTACCTGCGGGAAAATTACCAACAAATTTACCTCAAGCAAAATTCGATCTATAATCACCAATATATTTTAGTGATCTACAATGTACATTTTTTGGGGGGGGGGGGGGTAGAGGATGGAATCGAGTCTAAAATAATCTGGGTCTCGTTAGGTCCACCACCACTCTCTCCAACACCACCACCTTATTCCCCACTACCCCACTGTCCACTACCTCTCTCTCCACCACATCACTCCAACACCTTAACTCTCCACCACCACCACAATCTCCACCACCATTCGTCGCCAAGACCAATAGTATATAATTTACGCCCCGACCATCACCCGCTGATGGTCTATACATAACAAATGCAAATTATCACATTGTGGTCAGCCTCGCGTTTACGGTATTATTCAGGGATCGGTGCATTTCAATAATTTATTCCTTTTCTATCTATCTTTCTCGTTCTTCCTTATTATTCTTTGTTTATAAAAGACAAGACATACGGTACATCTTCCTCTCCTCATATCCTTATTTACAGGACAGATAAAGTACCTGTTGATTATATGTTTGATAAAAAGAAGAAAAAACAAGTTGAATTTCACAGTAAGAAAAAATCACGTTATTGCTGTCTCCCGTATTTTATGGCGTCATCTGTCAGTCCTCCGCCCCATCCAAGAACCCCGAGACTCGTGAACCTGTGAATCCGAGACAGGTTCATGAATCTCAGGTCGGGGGATTGATAGTTTTTTTTTCCGTGACTGCACCACCTAGAAAACCAAATCACCGAGTTAACAAGTATTTTCACATAATATCTAAAAACTTATTTATTTATTTATTTATTATTTATTTACTTTGGCATGACTAAACCCGGCATTAAGTTATTGATCGTGTCAAAGGTAATTGCTCAAGTATCATTTCGAAGTTACTGAGAAATCCCTGGCTGAAACACAATACCCCCGGGAGGACTCACTATCTCCTGTCATATGAGCACAGCGACCCACTCCCCGCTTGGTAAGGCCTCAGGCACTAATGAACAGCCTGCCTGTCAGCACCACAGTAATTAACAGGATCATGTTTTCCAGTCGTCCACCACCGCAGCCACTCATTCCTCACCTTGTTACCTTCTCGGCTATCACCTCTACGCATACTAACCTCTCCACTACCACACATTACCTTCTCCACTGTACATACACTAACGTCTAAACTCTCCGCTTGTATTCGCTAACCTCCCCATACCCTCACCAATCTCTCCAATACATGTTCCCCTCTTCACTCACACGTAAACTTCACCACTCCACAATAACCTCTCCGCTATCCTACAGTTGCTGACGCCTCTCAGAACTACACTTACAAAGGCTGGCTAACCTCTCCACTCCTACACTTTTACAACACATACACACCTCTCCTTGCCACAAAGACATGTCTGGTTAGGTTAGGTCAA
Organism: Homarus americanus; assembly: GCF_018991925.1. Taxonomy (NCBI): domain Eukaryota; kingdom Metazoa; phylum Arthropoda; class Malacostraca; order Decapoda; family Nephropidae; genus Homarus; species Homarus americanus. Next base: position 1,062,995 of record NW_024754249.1, on the reverse strand, counting down.
TATAGAGAAGATAATGTTAAGTGTAGAATAAGTTGTGATAGTTAAGTAGGATAGGGTTGAAGACGTTCGAGTAGAGTGAATTACGTTATGTTAAGCTTAAGCGAGGATGGTTAGGTTAGGTCAGTTAGGTAAATTACACAACCTACGAGTGTATTCATAGTTTTAATTTTAGGTTCGCTGTGTATTCCTATAAACACACATTAATAACGCACCAAATAATGCAACAAACACGTCACTTAACAGCAACAATGGCCGGTGTTTATCACTTCTCAAGAGGCACTTCTGGAGTGAGGCGGCGCTCGTCCTCTTGCTAGATTGATTATAAGGTCTGGTAGCGCGACTCCTGAGCTCCCGGGACGTCCTTCACTCACCCACCCACCCACCCACATTCACCCCCACCACACATACACCGACCCCCCCCCCAACCCACACACACACATACAGTAGCTATAGTGATCATATGTGTGTGTGTGTGTGTGTGTGTGTGTGTGTGTGTGTGTGTGTGTGTGTGTGTGTGTGTGTGTCAGATACTACCGCTGCAATGATTCCCCAACAAGAAAATAAAATATACACATATAAACTTACCCCAAAACATGAAGTTATGAATAATAATAACAAAGCAACAACACTGAGCAATTACTGAAAAATAACTTAACTACAAACATAAAAAAGAATCATAAACAAACATAAAAGAGAATTGCAAACAATAATTTTAGGACGGGAATAAGAAGCAGGAATACCGGACTAGAATTACATTTAATAATTCACGAAAAGCGACGCCTTGGAGTTTTAAGCACAACACGCCTGGCATAACTCACTGTCCTGGATTATAGCCAAGATTTATAAACACCAATTAGAGCTAAGGATTACCATCTCCACTGAGCGTGAAAATAAACACCGAGGAACATGTGGGAACAAGTAAGAAAAGAGAAGACTAGAGAACAATGTAGAACAAATATCAAAATTAATTAACTTGAACAGAAATTATAGTGGGAATCTCATCATGGATAACATGGGAGAACAATAATAGAGAATATCAGAGAACACAAGAGAGCAGGAAACACAAGAGAGAACAGAGAACACAAAAGAATAGGAAACACGAGAACTGAGAACACAAGAGAGAAAAAGAAACACGAGAGAACAGAAAACATAAGAGAGAACAGGGAACACGAGAGAACAGAGAACACAAGAGAGAACATAAGAGACCAGAGAACACGAGAGAACACAGTGGGAACCTCATCAGGATATCACTAGTAACTAAACAGCGAAGAATCAAGTCCTCGCCTCACGGAACTCCACCCTTGACCTCTCACTCACAGTACCCTCTGCCTGGGGACGATTCAATTAACTAAATGCACACACCAACGTTATAATACGACAGCTAATATCAACACCAATGAGGATTTATGGTTCCTGTCCAGCTTATACCTTGATGCTCCTGTGATCACACGTTCAGGAGTTTGTTATTATCATCGCTAAAAAAAGAAAAGACGTCAGACATAAATTTTTACTCAGAAGTAACGTTCAAAAAATAATATATGAAAAGGTCATGTAAATATTAAGCAAAATGTAAACAGATAATGCAGATGAGACGTAAAAATCAAGAGAAAAGGTGAGAGGGGAAGAGAGTTAGTTTGGTCTTCCGGGATAAAAAAAAAAAAACATACTTGAGAAACCCGTACATATGTTAGTGTCGTCTGCCACACCCCCCTGCCAAAACAACTCGACTGACAATAACCCATAAACAACAACAATAACAACAACAGCAACCAACATACACATTTCATTTTATGATCACAGCTATAAAAAAAAAGGTCTACCTCACAGCAACTATACCCAGTGATCGAGAAGTCCCTGTGCACCTACAAAACTATGCAACACGGGTTTAACAGGGACTTTTCGACCACCGTGTAGATTATCAGAATTACCCTTTTTTTATTATACAGTTTAGCAGTCCAAAAGATACGGCTCTCTTGACAGCAATACACTCACTTAACTTCGAGGTATCAAGGCTGTAATCTAGTATATGACCTATGAGGTGATGTCTCTCTTATGCCTCGTAATATTAAGGTGGTGAGTGTAGTGTGGTGTGGTGCAGCTCTACCTCCATCATCATATTCATCATCATATTTATCATTATGTTTAAACCACCATCATCATAATCATCTTTATTATGTTTATACCTAAATCATCATCATCATCATTTTGTTCTTTCATCATCACCGTAATCTTGTTCCTCCATCAGCACCATCATCATCATCTTGTCCTTCCATCACCATAATCTTGTCCCTCCATCATCATCACCGTAATCTTGTTCCTCCATCAGCACCATCATCATCATCTTGTCCTTCCATCACCATAATCTTGTCCCTCCATCATCATCATCATCACCTTCATCTTGTCCCCTCCATCACTATCTTACCCAACCACCATCAAAGGTCCCAGAACCAGTACTCTCATCCTAGCTATCCACATTCTTCCATTTACAAAACATGAGTCGAGCAACTGGCCAAAAAAAATTATAACAAAAACTCGAAGAAATTAAACCTTCTCTTCACACTAAACACGGCGAAGGAAAACTAATTAATTCTTCATCTGGCAAACAACCTCCAAAAGTTAACTTAATTATTTAATCTCAATTTAATTTCACGGATAAAGATTTTTTTTTAACTAGAATGAAAAGAAAAACCGAACTCTTCATGACCCCTTTAACAACACAAACTATTCAGATCATTAATTTAGTACCTTAGGGATAGAGGTAGGTGGTACTAAGCTGAGGATATAGGTAGGTGGTACTAAGCTGAGGATATAGGTTGGTGGCACTAAGCTGAAAATAAAAAAGTGTGTATCCAGCTTAGAGTTAGTGTCACTTGTAAGGAAATAATATCCAGCTTAATTTAGTGTCATACTTAAGCTTATATGAACTCCGACTAATATAATTTAATTCGACATTGAAAAAAAATGCCTTGGTGGAATATCTATCAGGAAAATCTAATATTTCCTCTCAATTATTCTATTTTGTTTTGATCAAACACCTATCCACATTACTTCCTTCTATCCTTCCACACGTTCCTTCCACACATTTCTTCCACACGTTCCATCCACACGTTCCTTCCACACATTCTTCCAAAATTACACTATTCTCATTATATTTACGTCTGTATACCAAATTATGTATTTTTCCTTCACCACACTCAAGCTTAGACTACATTAACTCCCAGCTTGATGTAGTTAATGAGAACCGGGGGAAAAAACAACACGCATAAACTAAAACGTGGAATTAAACAAGCTGGAATCAGGTTTATTCATTCTGCTCAAACCATAAGAGATGATTTAATTAACTGAGGTCCTATTGCATCATAAACACCATTTTAAGTTATGACGTAAACCCACAGAATTATAATACTTTTCCCTGGAGGAGTATAATGACCCCCCCACCCCCACCCCCACCTAAGACCCAACCAAACAAAGTCAGAGGCTTTCAACTGTTTCTATAATTCTGAAATCCCGTGGCAAGAGGATTTGGGTGACTACAATTTTAAATACTGAGAATTTCAATAGGATTATTTCATTATTTTAACGTGACAGCGTGAAACTTCTTTGTGTGTGTGTGTGTGTGTGTGTGTGTGTGTGTGTGTTAAGTACAATGACCTCTTTGACGATTATAATCCTTCTGCAATATACGTCAGGCGTCACTGTAAACAAAATGAAATAAAGAGGCACAGGGCTTAAACGGCTGGTGATACCTTTAAACACCTCAGAGAAGCATGAAGCCAACTGGCAGACATTAGGCGTCGAAATCAAAGAACAAGTGAAGGAAAGAATAACTAAAAGGGTTAATCTAGTCATTTACAAGAAAATTTACGGGTGGTCATCGATCGACTCCTCCCCTCCGGCCCCTTTATAAGGTTAAGCTACACGTCGTCAACACCAAAGCACAAAGAGTAAACATAAGCAGAACTTAGTAACACCTGCTGCCCTTGCCTCAGCCGCCACCTTAACAGAGTCATTTAAAGCTCAGGTGTTTTTCAGATGCTGTTAGGGGAGTAAAGCTGTTCTGTTATGTGCAAATATACAGAAGGGAAGAACTATAGTAAGCGACAGGAATCATAACTATTCAAGATCTATTTAAATTTAATTATTTCTAAGGAACAGTTACCCCAGAGTATAAAAGGCATTGATTAATTAAAAAAAAAATCCCATCTAATTGTTTTTGTATCCATGATATTTTTTCCAACATTGGTACAGACCCATGCAAGTGATTCACAATTCTCCAGACAACAGGAGCGAAACTGAGTCCAGGTCCAGGAGGATGATGCCGCTGTTCGACTCATAATGGCCCTTGAGTGACCACAAAGACCAGACTCCACTACGGGGGAAAAGCGGAAAAACCTCCAGTGGCGACCGGCGGAAGTCTCCAGTGAACCTCGAATTCCCCCGTCTTAAAAGCTCGCCAGAAAACTTCTCGCCAACTTAAAACTTAAAACAGATAATCTAACCCAAGTCTTTACTGACGTAGGTAAGTTTAGACCTGGGCAAGCCGCACCGGCACGTGTATGAAAGTGTAACTCTCTTGGCTGTATGTGTCAGCCAGTGTGGAGGTGTAATCATATTATAGCAGGAGCTGTAAGAGAGGCCACGCCCCTCCTCTACACTAAGACCATTATCAACTGAGAAAGAGGCGGGGATCTGGCCACGCTGTGTTTTGTCACCACCAGGACGATGAATCATCTTAGAGGCTGGTAACTAACTCTCTCTCTTGCCACTAACTCTTCTGAGACAATTGACCATCGGGGGTTGGTGGAGCGTATCTCTGCGGCTCTTTATTTTCAGTGATATATTTTAAATCAGATAACTTTAAGTTAACACAATAGACTTATTTACCAGTGGAATTATTTTCGGTCATTTTGAATATATATATATATATATATATATATATATATATATATATATATATATATATATATATATATATATATATATATATATATATAACATAAAAACAATAACTAAACTGGACAAGGCGAGGGAATAATATATAAGCAACACCTCACTCCAGCGAGGTGCCGGGTGGCGCCTCACACAAAGTTCCGCCCTACACCCAACTTTTGGCTTAAAAACTGCAGCTGTTAAGAGTTGTCACGGTGAATATATCTGCTAAGTGTGGACACTTAAATTCTTCCGCCCTCGTGGTATATTGTGGATACTTATATATATCTATATATATCTATATATATATATATATATATATATATATATATATATATATATATATATATATATATATATATATATATATATATATATATATATATATATATATAATGTTACAGGGAATCTGTGTAACTAGATACTTCACCAAAGCTGTAATATGTTGAGGTTAACCTAACCTAACCAAGGGATGTGAAAATATCAATGATCACGAGGGCATGTAACTCTCCCACCGCGCCACAGCCAAGTTTCAAAAGCCTATAACTCAGAAAATGAGAAAATGATGACGGTGATAACTTACCTTTTGACATTAACACCAATATAAGCGAACATTGACTGAACTTTTTGCACTAAGAACCTCCGGCCCTCCACTATCGGACTTGGCCAGGAGAGCTTCAAGCTTCCACCATTGGGTCTGGAGTGGACAGCCCTAAGCCTCCACCGTCGGTAGCCTGAAGAGCTTCAAGCCCTCCACCGTGGGATCAAGCGTGGAGTGCCTTGTTTACCCGGGAATATGAAACTCTCACCCTTAATGCCCGGCTCAACTAATTGGCTTGACATTTATACCGGTAACTTCCATTCAACTTTAACCTTATGTAGTGTATTTCCTTTACCCGGCGACCTACCGTATGCCTAACTGTTCTACAGGTATATAGCTCGTGGAATAGACAGGACGTTATCAGGTCTAACATTCGATATATACTGGGGTTGAGGACGGAGGTTGGTGATGATTAAAGGTTTAAACGGAGAGGGAAGATGTGGTGGAGGAGAGGGGAGATGTGGTGGAGGAGAGGGGAGATGTGGTGGGGGAGAGGGATGAGGTAGTGGGGGAGAGGGAGATGTGGTGGAGGAGGGGGAGATGTGGTGGAGGGAGAGGATGAGTGGGGGAGAGGGAGATGTGGTGGAGGGAGATGTGGTGGAGGGAGGATGAGTTAGTGGGGAGAGGGAGATGTGGTGGAGGAGGGAGGAAGAATGTGGTGGAGGATTGGGGGGGACTGGGGGTAGTGCAGGACCTATAGTGGTTAAAGATAGGGTTTGGGGTTATGGTTGATGGTGGGGTTATATGGTTGATGGTGGGGGTTATGGTGATGGTGGGGTTATGGTGGGGTTATGGTTGAAATTGGGGTTATGTTGACGGTGGGGTTATGGTTGATGGTGGGTTATGTTGATGGTGGGGTTATGGTTGACGGTGGGGTTATGGTTGATGGTGGGGTTATGGTTGATGGTGGGGTTACTGGTTGAGGTGTTGTGTTGAAGGTGGGTTATGGTTGAGGGAGGTGGGGGTTATGGTTGAGGGGTGGGGTTATGGTTGAAGGTGGGGTTATGGTTGAAGGTGGGGTTATGGTTGAGGGTGGGGGTTATGGTTGAGGGGTGGGGGTTATGGTTGAGGGTGGGGTCATGTGAGTGTATGAATAGGCTTCATAGGACAAATAATGAGGTTTAATTGGTGGGGAATAGCGTTTAGGGGAGATGGTGATGTTGTGGTAGTTGTTAGTGTGTGTGTGTGTGTGTGTGTGTGTGTGTGTGTGTGTGTGTGTGTGTGTGTGTGTGTGTGTGTGTGTGTGTGTGTGTGTGTGTAACGTAATTTACATTGTGTTGAGTAGCGTAGTTGCAGCTCAAGACGGAGTACAACACAGACCCAAAACTCCCCACTTAAAACACAGGTAAGAAAACACTACACAGGTACACAGGTATAAAGGGAAAAATAGCACAGACCGTCAAGGAATATATCAAGAAATTATCTAGTTTTCTCCGTAGCAACTCCAATTGAGACAAAAAACTACGAAATAACAACTACATTTACAACAACAATAATAACAGTATAATGTATATGATGAGGGAGGTGAAGCACGCAAAGCTGTTTAATATTTGATGCAGTATTAAGGGATGGCCTAAAAAGGATCTTACAGTGAGTGAGTGAATGAGTGAGTGAGTGAATGAGTGTGTGTGAGTGAGTGAGTGAGTGAGTGAACATTTGCAGTCAAAGAGTTGGAAAAGAACCTAAAATAAAAAAAGCATATGATTCAATAATTAACACTATTCTAATGCTTATTTCAATATCTTCGACAACAACAAAAAGTCAACGGGGAGGTGAAACGAGGGAAAACTATATCCATCTCTTAGCAGCATCTATGAGCGGTTACTTCCCTGAAATTAATTAATGATGATATTTTGAGGAAAGTTCGCTAAGTGGCAGCCGGCAACCCTTAGATACGTTCCAATAATGAGATCCAATTAAGTGTTGAGTGGCGGAATATTGGCAGTGACCCGGACCTCATCCCGGTAACTCTCTATACACGAAATTTGCTCGACACTTTCCTTCACTTAGATGAGATGACTAGTATGCTACGTAAAATTTTAATGAGACGACTCTATTATTCATTAAAATTAAATTATCCTGAAAGTTGGGTTTATTGAATAGTTGACACATTTTCCTATAGACTAAAGCGGTTTGGTGTTATCCGGAAACAGTTGTGTGATACTGTGTCATGTTGCAGTGACTAACAATAAATACTCAGCAAAAATTTTTATACTCGGCACCACCTCTCATACTGTACCTGCAGACCAGGCCAATAAAACCCCTGTAGTCTCGCAATGGAAAAAATGCACGATAAAACTCTAATTAACTTGAATATTTTAATGACTTTTTAGAAATTCACTATTGTAACCAAGACCTTAATTACAGAGAGCTGTGAGTCAGGGCACTGTCTCGACTGCCACGCAAGCAATGAAGTGTGAAACAGTCGAGCGATAAATATCAAACCCCACACAAGCAGAGTGCCGCTACCAGTGAAACACACACACACACACACACACTGTATAGTTGACCGTAGCAGGGTGCACGCTGGAGCCATTAGCCACAGTCGTTGAACGCTGTCACGACCACCACTCTTTTGATGAATTGACCACCGTCACACTTAGTCGACCGTCACACCTAGTCGACCGTCACACCACAACCAAAGAGAATCAACTCCCTGTCACCCACATTCACCACACAAGGTAACAGACCATGTGTTGGCGTGACAAATTACCTACCCGACCGACCCTCCCACCCCAACAATTACAGCAGCCTGGGATTTTGCCAATTATATATGACGGGGTTTCTCACTCCCTGGAACCTCGCCACGTCCACCGAGGGAGTGGCCACCGTTACTACTGGCGTTACTGTCACTCCTACTGCTGGTGTTACTGTCACTCCTACTGCTGGTGTTACTGTTGGTGATACTCCTATTAAATGTCACTATTGTTGCTACTGCTCTTATTGTATTTACTGTTGTTGATACCGTTGTTAACATTAAAATTGTAATGTTGTTAGTTACTGATTTGCTGTCATGAGTTAATGTTTTACTGTTTAATTTTTTACTGTTGTTAGTTGTTTTATTGTTTACTTTTACTGTTGTTCATTATTGTTTTACTGTTGTTATTACTGCTAGTGTTTGTCTATTTTATTTGAGTATAAATTACGGTTTAACTCCCCCCTCTCTCTCTCTCTCTCTAAACACACACACACACACACACACACACACACACACACACACACACACATACACACACACGTACGTTGCTAATTAGGTCACTTTCTGCCTTTAAAGGTGACTGTCTCATTCAGTATCTCCAAAGCCTCTGCCCGGGTACACTCCACATATCAGTCCCCTATACTAGTCCCCACGAGCACGCGCAGTCTACATCACCTACGGCGAGATTGACTGACTCACTCTCTCAGTAACACATTCCCCTCAAACACACCACTCCCTTTAAAAACTTAGTACACTCATACAAGGTGTACGAAAACTTCCGAGTCTGTTTACGGCCCTTTTCCGCGGTTGTGTTAATTACCTGATGTCAGCTGTTGGGTAAAACCAGGTAGCAGCAGAGATCAAGGGTTGGGCACAGCTCTGGTGACCCGGTTGCCATCAGGCATGTTGAAGCAAAGTTTTATGACTGGATGCCATTTATAATGCCAACCCACAAGATGGAAACAGCTGGCAAGGCAGAGTCACAACTCCCAGAGGTTATCAAAGACTCCCCGTGTGTGTGTACGTGTGTGTGTGTGTGTGTGTGTGTATATACCTAGACATGATCTTTTCCGGATACTGCAATAAACTTACATTTTGTTTCGAAACTTATGTCATATGCACATCCTGCACCAAGGCCCGTCTTCCCTGCCAACAGTTGCTAGACAAGGTTTTCACTTTACGATTATCAATTCCCATCAAGCCTGTAGAGTTGAGATTTTTATACACACACAGACTATCAGCATCCTGCAGTGTTCTCTCCAACATTTCATTCAGTGATTTCTCGAGGATGTTTTTCCGTGTCTCCGCTGTACAGTATATCACTCATAACAACTAACCCTGCCAAGTTTATTGAGCTTGTTATTCAACTTCTTAATGTTTCTGTGGCGTATTTCAATTCAAAAGACCAATCATGTTAAGATTAGCCACTCGAGCTTATTTCATCTTTCCCTAACACTAACCCCCCTCCCGCCACACACACACCTGGGTAGCGTTAGGGTGTTAAATCAGGATGGCGACTTATATTCAGGTAGAAAGCACAAGACCCGCTATGTTCAGTAGCCGAAAGTTTAATTATCAAGAGACAACAAACACCCAACTCAAAACATATAAACTCAAGAGAAAATCAACTTACCCAAGAATCTCCTACTGTACTGAAGACATATTAATAACTCGTATAGAACATTATTAAACTAAAACGGTCTCGGGTTTAATTAAAGTTATAGCACAAGCCTGTAAACACCGCAGCTCACTAAGTATAATTACAATCCTACAAATAAAACAACAGTCATATTTCATCCAACGCTCTGCCCTCCACACATTGGGAGAACTGTGATAAATTTGTCCCCAGGTGAAAGAGCAAAAATAGTGTACCAACAAAAGACAGTGATCGAATTTTAACGTCCTCCATTCGCCGTTGTGAGAAAATACAGTGATAACTTTCTCCCCCGGCAACAGCAAAATAGCTTTCCCGACACACGAGTTATTACGGCTATAGAGAAGGAGACCAGAGGCACCACTTTACTGTGAGTTAGGACGTGGCACCAGCAGCACGTGGCACCAGCAGGTAGTAACACCAGCAGCACGTAGCACCATCAGGAAGTAACACCAGCAGTAGATGGCAGACCCCCCCCCCCGTTGTTGACCACTCACCTGCCAAAAGAACACAACACATTTAGTACACCTTCCAGTTTATCAAGACTCATTTACCACCAAACATAAACACTATATTCACATCCTATCAACTACATAACAACAAAACGCCAACAGCTATCACATAAAATACCTGTCAAGAGAAACAAACAATTTATATTTAAAAAGAGTGAGTGATAAGACTACCACGCCGACACACAACAGTATTAACTAAGAGTACTACACAGCTTGTACAAATAATACAACAGAGAACAATAAATAAATACATGAATAAATTATCGTCTCCATGAATGTATCTGGTAAACAACACTGAGACTGACATGGAAGAAAAATCAGGTCAAATTAACTCAAAATGACACGATAAAAAAAAGTAAGTTTTTCGAGTTTTATATAATCTTGACCTTGGAGTATGAAAAAAAAATCAAAACTCAAATCTGAAATCCATAAAAATATTAATATTCAAAAGGAAATAATAATAATAATAATAATAATAATAATAATAATAATAATAATAATAATAATAATAATAATAATAATAATAATAACAGTCTTGAGTGGACAGAATATTTCCCAGCACAAACAAACAATCTCTTCACTAATTTTAATAATACATATTATCAGGGCCTTTAGAAGAAAAGTCACTCAGTAGTAAACAGCATGTCGCGATACCTGTAAACAACATATCAAGTTCCCCGTAAACAACATATCAAAAATCCTGTAAACAATCAAGACCCCTGTTATGTTTCCGCCAGATACCAATTATTCAAAGTTTCCAACGAGGCTAAAATGACGAGAAAAGAAAAAATAACGAGAAAGAAGGAAAAATAACGAAACAATATTCCATCCACCTCGTTAAGGACACTACACTTCTCATAACCCACCCTTGAAATTTCTACCAGTTATAGTGTCCCTAATCCAACGTTATCAACCTGGAAAATCTTACCATGAAAATGAGATCTTGTACCACCGAGTAAAAACAATACTAATATACTTAATACAATAACACTCACTTACATAATATTTTGAGTTAGTGTTAATATAACGATGTTGATGACAATGGCTGGTTTTGTGTTGGGTATTGTATTATGTGGTATTTTAATGGTGAATTGGTTCAAACTAGTGATGTTGGCCCAACCTGGTAACCTGCCCCAAACTATAGTGATTTTACCCAATCTGGTGACCTTCCTACGCCTGGTGATCTCCTATCCAGGTCAGTCTAACTGTGGCAACATGTCAGTCAGAGGGGGTCTACCCGCCGGCACGCAGTGTTGACACAGTAGACATTGAAAATACAGGTGGTGGTGGGAGGTCAGGCGCCGGGGCCAATATCCTACCATAAGAGAGCCACATTGTATAGGTAGAGAGCGAGCGAGCGAGCGAGCGAGCGAGCGTTCGTCAGGCGTATAGTGTCCAGAACTCTAATATTTATGGTAGAGATCGAAGTTTTCATACACTCGTTCATACAGACACTTGGTGATAGATTGACTCATATATCCTGTTACACTCATGCATCCTGTAGCACTCTGGCTCTTATAAATAATCTTACACTCATATGTGGGGCGTCTGAATCCCGAGACTCAGATGTATACAAAAAATATACCAATATCTCAGCTTAAAATCTTAAAGTAATCAATCAGAGCACCTCACCTTGCCTCACACTGCCCCGGTAACAGAATTTATCTCTTTTGTGAGTGACTCGTCAAAGTCTCCAGTGTACCCTTCAACCCACCCGGCAGAGGTCACAACATATACAGTAACTAGTAACAGGCCAGGGCGACTTATGGAGTTAAGCGGCTTAAAAAAGAATCAAGTTTAACTTTTTTCAGCTTTCTAGATACAGTAAAAATGGTTTAAATGTTTTTTCCTACTTAAAAGCCATTATAAACTCTGGGAAGTACAAAAGGTATTATATTTACAGTTAGAGTAGACTACTTTAATTGCAGTCACTAACACTACAAAATTAGTTCAACATTACATGGTGTAAAGACAACGACAATGTGGGAGATGACTGGGAAGGAACGAGTGGTGACCGTGTTCCCTCGAGGGGTTACTACACAAAGATGGAGACGCAGCTACACGCACTACAATTCTACAAGTCGCACAAACACCAAAATTTTAACAACTACAAAATTATAAATTCGCACGCCAGACTTGTCCCCAGTGTTGAGTACCGTACGTGATCAGAATGCATGGCTTCCTGTTGGCCGAAGAGCAACTGTTTTAGACGTAATTTTGCTACTTCCAGAATTATCAAATCCCATTTAGGACTTTGTGAAACTTATAAAACTACGCACTCTAGGGAGTACGAGTTAATGGATTTATTAATTTCAGTTTTACCCGGGGGCCAAACCTAAGCTCCGGGGATGACGACTCAGAAAAATGGTGTATTGTCGCGCAGCAGCAGAACACGACGCGTCAAAATCTCTTGGAGTTTTGCACAAGGGAATTGAGGCAGCGGGCGAGCAAGAGAGCCTAATGCTGACCAATGCTCGCTGTTTCGTGTGAGATGCAGTCGTCAGCAGCACTCTTCTGGGGATGGAGATGCTAGTTGATTCATTGTACTAATTCCGTGTTGGTTTACAGGGATTCAGTAATAAACCCAAGTCTTTCTAAAACAAAACCCTCTAGTCATCCACAGACGGCATTCCCATGATGAAACTCGACATGGATTATAAGCAAAGATGCAACAACTTTCAATAATGCATATAAATTGTGCAACAGTCACTGGTCTAAGTTTGAGAGTTTGTGAACTGCTAAACTTTCTGAACTCCTGTCACGCAAAACTAAAAACACTTATAAGTTTACACATCCTTCACAAACTTCATCATATACATTCCCTAACCCAAATTCACACACACACACACACACACACACACACACACACACACACACACACACACACACACACACACACACACACACACACACACACACACACACACACACACACACACACACACACTCTTCACCTCGTTCAAATCAATGCTCATCCACTGCACGCTCACATAAAGACCTTCACGAGTAATTAAATCATTCGCTGAAATGTATGCCAAGAAATTCATCTACATCTAACAATATCACACTGGGTAATACGGTCAGACAGCCTCATGGTGGTGTAACGGCTACTGTTATCCAAGTCACGTTCATATAATGTGTTGGTTCCTCACTTCTCACAAGCTACTAATTAATAGAAGTAGTAGTAGTAGTAGTAGTAGTGGGGAAGGTATGGCTGTGAGGGGAAATTGGAGGCCATTATAATGATAGTAGTAGTAGCTGTTGCTATAGTTATTGTAGTAGTTGTAGTAGTAATCGTCCCAGTACTAACCAAAATACATTTCTCTACTGAGATTTGTTTTGAAACTTTTTTGAGGGGGGGGGGGATGGGGGAAGTAGGCATTTCCATTTCTTTAAGACCATTAACTAATTTAAACACGTCAACAACTTAAACAAAAAACCTATATGAATATAGTAAAAATCTCCTAGTTGCCATTATAAACCCCACGATATATTCAACGAGCACACAGAGTATTAATAGCCACTGGATTAACCAAGCACAGTGCTGGTAACTTCCATCACACAAACTTCCGTAACAAGGTGTATTAGGTCTTAACTTATTATCAAAACTGACCAACACCGCCACACAGGCTCCGGATAATGGGAAATCTGAGAACCCCATGGAAACTACACCCCCCCCCCCACCCCCCGCGGAGAAACCACATACGACCCCCAAGAACACACACCAGAGAATCATATAAGACGCCTGAACACCTCCAGAGAACCTCAGAACACCTACAGAGATCTTCAGAACCCCAGAGAAACTCCATAACACCCCCTCAGAAAACCCTAGAATACTCCCCCAGAAAACCTCATAACCTAAACCTAAACGTCACCAGTGTAAGAAGATATATGACAGACGGGAAAAAATTAACATTCTTAAAACAGAAAAATTTAATTCAAAGGCGGAAGCGGATACAAAAAAATATGAAGCAGAAAAAAAAGAAAACAGGTACAATAATAAAAATGAAAACCAAACAACAGAGACGAGAGAGTCAAAGGATAACAAAAGAAACATCAAAAGACATGGAAGAGAAATGAAAGGGAAAAAAAGTTAAAAATCAAAGGGAAACAAGAAAAAAATGAATAAATCTTTCACGAAAAAAAAAATATATAATATTGAAAGAAAAACACAGAAAGGAGGAGAGACAAATACAGCTAAGAACAATAAAGACAAAGAGACTGTGTGTGTTAGCGAAGGAATGAGATCCACCACACTCGCTCTACCACCACACTCTGCACCACCACACACTCTACCACCATACACTCTGCACCACTAAACACTCTACCACCACACACTCTGCACCACCACACACTCTACCACCACACTCTACCACCACACCACTCTACACCACACACTCTACCACTATACACTCTGCACCACTAAACACTCTACCACCACACACTCTGCACCACCACACACTCTGCACCACCACACACTCTACCACCATACACTCTGCACCACTAAACACTCTACCACCACACACTCTGCATCACCACACACTCTACCACCACACACTCTGTATCACCACACTCTGAACCACCATACACTCTGTACCACCACACACACTGCACCATCACAGTCACCTTACCACCACACTCTATGCACCACCACACACTCTGCACCACCACAGTCACCTTACCACCACACACTCTGCACCACCACACTGCACAAGGGAATATACACTATGCAGGCTCTCATAAAGGAACAAAATAATATCCCAACCACACGAATCATCTCCAGATTGGCCAATAATACAACCTGGTTTTAATACAACGCCAATATAAGACTCCGTGACCATTACCAACAGCGAGCTAAGTCACGGCAACAATTCCTACGTAGAGGCTAAAATCTCCTTAAAATATTTTGTTTAATATTTACTAGAATACAAAAACTCTGAAAATGTTGTTATTGCTTTAGTCTTATTCGTTACTGCCGTCCTTCTTCTAGTATTGTGTTGAATCTACAAGACAAAAGAGGGGCTTTCATGACAGTAAAATTCATTATCTTCGACCACCAGCGTGTAGAAGGGTTCGTAAGTACGGTGATGCTTACAGTGGTCCTTAACTAACAGTGGTAGTCAGCTGATGTCCTCGCTTAAGACAATAGTGTGTTACGATGTTGATTCACCTTAATGAAAGTGATTAACATCTGGAGGTGTACGGCAGCCTCACCTGGAGACGCTTTGTGTGATGAAGATTGTCCTTAACGATCTGGTTAGTGGTCCCAGGTAACGCAGTGATGCCTGGAGCAAACACAGCAGTGACCAGCACCACCAGCACCTCGTGATACCGTGGCAACACTCACCATTGTGTTGACTCGATGTAGCCCATCACATGACCCAAAGTCAATAGCTTCTATATTAACCTCACACGACCTGTCACACAGTGTGACCCAGTATGGTTACTGTGATGACACTACGTGCAAATCACATGGTCTTGAAAATATTTGTTTTGGGTCTGAAAGGTAGGAGGCGCTGGGTCATATCACCCATATAACATAATTGACGAGGACTAACGGATCATGGGGGCTCGTACAGTATTTCCCACATACACAATGTGAACCATACGTAAAACACTCGTTACGTCAGTATATATATATATATATATATATATATATATATATATATATATATATATATATATATATATATATATATATATATATATATATATATATATATATAAAATGATGATGATATCCTATACCTGACACTACAATTATTTCCACAATGTTGTCAACACCAGTCCCCTTCACCTACCATCACACTCATAAACTCTACCTTATTTCATATAAAATCCAAATAAAAAAAATGAACCTGGCAAGTTAAGTAACACGACAATAAACAAGAAGAAAGAGGAGGAAATAGAGGTCAGACATCAGAAAAAATGAGAGAAAACAAAGAAAATAAAGATGAGCAGAAGACAACCAACTACAGCTACAGCTATAATGACCCTCGTTAAGGCAGCCGCAACAATAAGACAGACAGACAGACAGACAGACAGACACACAGACAGACAGACAGACACACAACACACCTCAATCTCACAACAGGAAACACCAACTATACCACCATCACTATATCACTTACTCAATAATTCCACACAATTCACAATTTTCCCCCTGGGCTAAATATTTCCTTTACATCCAATACTTATAATTAAACAATATATTAATAACATTCACATAAAGACTCAACTAAACACGAGAACTAATTACAGGGTAAAGAATAAAACAACTCCAAACAAAAGCACAGTAATTATCTCAATTGAATACTATTAGCATACATAATAACCCTCCGATAAAATTGCTATTGATTCCATACACAATTTATTCCGGGTGAATAATGTCAATATTAATAACGTGACAGCTCGGTTTAGATCTATCAATCACATCACTAATATAGTGATTTGTTGGATATGCTAATTTCTGAACATCGCTTCACTTTACATCCGGTTTCATTGATTGTCGGGTACAGTATAGATAGAGGAGATGGATTGCATAGATAGATTAATAGATTAGATAAATTTGATTAGATACGCAAGACAGACAGACGGACAAGAATAGATAGATAAATTGATGAAGAACATGTACAGTCGCTCAAAAAAAATACCTTTACAAAATTGTGCTGAGAAAATTTGAAGCAACGGGCGAAGGATTTTGACAACCCTACCGAGACAACAGGAGTCACAGTGTTCATTCTGAAACTCATCGACCCCCTCAAGTAAAGATAGTTTTTTGGGTGACTGTACTGCACTGTACATACAAGTGTAAATACAGAACATAAACAAACACACACACATGCGCGCGCACACACATACACTCCCTCCCACCCACACACACACACACTCCCACCCACACACATACATTCCCCCCCACCCCCACCCACCAACGTGAACGAGCAACAACTCTCTCATAACTCTCCAGGGAACGATAATGTGTGAAAGAATAATTACCACCAACATAACACAGACAGACCAGCCAGGACAACACGTCATATGAGGCAAAATGTGCGTTGCGTGTGGGAGCGAGGAGGAACATCCCGCTGTGAGGTGTGGCGAGCACTTCTTCTTGTGGCCGCGGGGCAGGAAGGAGAGAAAGTGGAAGGAGTAGAAATATGATGTCAGACTTAAAGAAGAAAAATAAAAACACAACGATAATCAATGCTTGTCTATATTAAACACAGTAACACACATACCTCCATTAGCTATAGGATATGTCAACAAACTCGTAAAATAATCAAATGAAAGTCAAATTCCCTTGTGTGCTCTAATGACACACCTGGGGGTAATTACAAGCACCTGTCAGTCATTTGGCGTTGAAAATGAACATCGGGCGTTGGTGAGTGTCTGGGATATATGGCGTCTTTATGAGTCCTTGTGAGGCATACGTGTTATAAAAATCTATCTGGCATCCTTATGAGCATCTGTGGGTCTCCCAGTGCCATTTGGGAGGATATGTGAGATGTCTGGGGGGTAATTATGAGCCGTGATGATAACAGCTGGTCATTATGAGCAGTGATGATAACAGCTGACGTAATTATGTGCAGTGATGATAACAGCTGGTCATTATGAGCAGTGATGATAACAGCTGAAGTCATTATGTGCAGTGATGATAACAGCTGACGGCATTATGAGCAATATTACAGCTGACGTCATTATGAGCAGTGATTATAACAGCTGACGTCATTATGAGCACTTAAAAGAGAGCATAAAAGCCAACAAGTGACCTTAAGTAACCCATAATGATGTTCAATTTAGACGTGTGTTATTATCACCAGGACTTAGGAGTGACTCAGAGCAGTAATGAGCAGCATCAACATCATAATAGAACTCAAGGGAGCGTGTGAAGAGGTAAGTAGCTCCCCGCGTCTCCAGCTGCAGCAGACTGGATCATAAAGCGTTGAAGAGGCCCATAAAGACAGCTTAAAAATATGATAAACTCCCGGAAGTGAAGACAACAAGCTTCCCAAACTCAAGACAATAACCAAAATTTGTGAGTAAAGAATAATGAAAGAAAAAAGACGAAAAATCTTAAATTACTCAATAAAACACGATAAAAAATCAATGATGAGCCTGTACAGTAATTTCATACGACGTTAATACAAATCAATTTCATATTAACTCTCTCCAGTTGTTCCCTTTGTGATGAGTGCAAATTAATACGTGACGGACAAAGGAATGGATGTAGCCAAGATATGTACCTCTCTGACTGAAATGGATAGTAATAATAAAAAAAAAAAAATAATAATAATAATAATAATAATAATAATAATAATAATTGTTGTTAAGGTGACATGGACATATTGTGAGAGAATGAAGTCACATATAGGTGAAAAGAAGCGAATAACTCAAAAGGGGAAGAAGGTATGAGAAACACGTGAACACCAAGGACAAATAAGGATGAGGTGAAGGAGGCGCAAGATGAGAAAGCAGCGGTGTGTGTGATGACCTGGTAGCATGGCGGTGAGTGGTTTGGGGGGGGTTATACAGTCCCGCTGGTGGTGCTGGGGGGTGAACGAGGTAAACCAGATCTTGGGGTCGTGTTGTATAAATGAGGAACAGAACCCATTTCTTAGGGTAGTTATGGAGAACGATAGATTATGAATGAAGGGTGTAGTGTGTGTTTGGTCTTGGTTCCAGCCAGCCTGTATTATGGCATAGTTTAGTTAGCAAGTATGAAAGATATAGGCAGTGTGTGGTGTCATGTCATTTGGAGACGAGACAAAAAACGTACAAGCGAATTACAGGACACACACACACACACACACACGTCAGAGCTGAGGACCATCTACAACGCCTTTATTCTCCCCAAACTAACGTATGCGTCACCAGCCTGGTCGTCTTCTCTCAACTCCACCCAACAACGTCAGCTAGAGAAGGTACAGAAAAGGGCCTGCAGAATCATGCTCGGCGCAGAATACTCCGGCTACACCAACGCTCTCTCCACCCTGGAAATGCCATCCCTCAGTGACCTCCACCACCAAGCACTGGAAAGGTTTGGCCGTGGACTACTACACCACCCTCGCCATCGCCACCTCCTGCAGCCCCCCACCCAACTCGCGCAGTCCGCCACTACAACAAAATTCAGCCCATAAGAGCCCGCACCGATAGATATAAGAACAGCACCATCCCATCTATTGTTAAAATAATAAACAACTCCTGATTTATGTACTGTACAGCCCTGTAAATGTATTGAACGTATATTATTATGTCTAAATCACATGTAAGTTTGAATATTTTCAACCACCGGCTGCAACTCTATTAATAAACCGTTTATTATTATTATTATTACACACACACACACACATGATAATAATGATGATATTAATCGTAAATTCTTCAAGATCCAGCTTACTAAACATTACGCTTTCAAAAAAAAACATAATAAAATTATTTCGGTTCATTGTTGGTGTGCTTCATCCACGAGGACAGAAGGGAACACACCACAAACAGTTAAGGTTTCATTATCAAGGATGGACTCATGAATAAGTTGCTGTAAAGGGCCTCCTGAATATGTTATATAACGTTGAGAACACCGGACGAACAAGTCCCTGAAGGAGGCACCAACTCAGGACCCTCCGCAGTGTGTACCCGGGAGCCTCGAGCAGCCCTGATCCTGTACAGCACTAAGGAGAAGGCAATGAGGCAAGTTACAACAAATATTACACCAACGAAAAAATATGAAAAAGTAGAATTTGACTACATTATTCTTACCGCAAAACATGATAACACAATAAATAATAATGCCAGTTTAAGAACCAAATATACCCATGGATAATAATTATGTCCCCGCAAATGTTTAAAGGAAATATCAGCGTGGTAAGAACAAACAGCCCACATAATATAAAGACGTATTGAGCGGCGTATGGACCAAATTCAGGGTAAGAATCCTACAACTTCATTCTTCAAGGCCCGCGTCCCATCCCCAACAAACAATAGTTCCACAATTGGCATGGCGCTCCGCTGTCCACAGTGAATAACGAATTTCTATCACAACCTTATAGGAAGCTCCGTTACATCTTTATAACCAGAACAAGTTATTCTATCATTTTTTATTTATAAGGCAATAATATCGTTGATGTATGACTGCCAGAATTATGATGATAAATTCTAAAAAATAAAAATAAAACCCCTCTTAAATTCTGACCTTCAGCCGTTTAACCCCTTGTATAAGAAGAGGGCTTAACTCCTGGGTATAATATAATCGTTATCAAGGGACTAGGTCATCACATTCATGAGGTTAAGTCCACGTACCCAAGGTGTTACCACTTCGTTAACAAGTTTAACTCAATTATTACCTGCACCGTGTCATAACCTCCACCTTATCAACGCCACTATTAACGGACTTGACCCCGGCTTGCTGTACACATCTCCAATTGTCAAAATCTATTATTTGCTGAAGTTGTTTGGTCGATACTTTCTTTTAATACACAAAATTCACTACGAGGAAACAGCAGCCAGTGACTCATGGCATTGGACAAATGTCAAACTATGCCAGCAGTAAACCTCAGAAAGATTTGGGTGAAAGGTACTAAGTTTTGTCGTACATAAAATATCAACAAATTGTTATATAAACTATAGCAAAATAAAGTAAACTTTGACCTTATACTCAAAAAAATATCAAAGCCAATTTAGTGGTCGTCCCAGACAGGGTTCAACCATCAATAAAACCAACTGAATATATACACTAAGAATCTTAATGTTATCAAGGAGTAAAAGACGAACGGACGATGGTGACTCTTCATAAGCTTTTCTGACTCGTATAACCTAAAGCCCTCACAAATTTAACAGAATACCAAAAATACTAAATATATTTACTCTGCTTACGGGGCGGGATATGATAAGCCCGTTACTGGAAAGGAAAAAAAAATTATATATATATATATATATATATATATATATATATATATATATATATATATATATATATATATATATATATATATATATATATATATATATATATATATATATATAGAGCAAAGGAGACAAGAGGTACTACAGGGAACCAACCAGTAACATACGCACAGCCACCACCATGTTACCACCGCTCACTGACGCCAGTATAAAAAAATTTTCACGTCAAAATTCGAAAAAAAAGATTCACAGAGGCTTAAACGTCTATAAAAACAACTTAAATACCAAATATCCCTTAATATAACCTAAAAAATCTAAATATCATCAAACACGATTCACCCCAGAGCAGAGACTAACAGAGTAAACATGTCAGAAACAGTTCATCACTAATTAATAAATATAGGAGAGTGTAATCATGGATGAGACAAGACAGGAGAACAAATATAAAGTATAATGAGAATAAACAGTAAGTACCGTGTAAACATTGGCTGAAGTTTAATTAACATGAATAATGTGGAACCAGTAAATTTTGGCGAAAGGATAAATCAGAGTAAACAATAGCTAACGAGAACTATTACTATAACAGGTAACGAGAACTATTACTATAACAGGTAACGAGAACAATTACTAGAACAGGTAACGATAACAATTACTATAACAGGTAACGAGAACAATTACTATAACAGGTAACGAGAACAATTACTATAACAGGTAACGAGAACAATTACTATAACAGGTAACGAGGGTAACAACCAGAAAAAGACAAATAGGTAACGAGTAAACAATGATGCAAATAATATCAATATAAACAACATAAAAACCAACATAACTAAACAAAATAGATTGAGGTCACCAACCCCAGGAAATTTGACTCTTAACATCCGTGTCCAAGTGACCTTAGTGCGGTCAAAACGCGACAAAATCAGGAGAAAGAAAAGAAAATCTAATTTGTCCCCGATTGAGTTGGGTTATATTCACACAACGTTTCATCGATAGCCGTTTTCTGTTGGTTTGAGTTGTAGAGCGGATGGGCGAGTAGGCGAACGGGCAAGCTGACGGGCGAGTGAGGGCGAGCTGACGTGCAGGTGAGCTGACGGACGGGCAAGCTGACAGGCGGGCGAGCTGGCGGACAGACAGGCTGTTAAAAATGTAGGTTCAAGACGAGCAAGTAGGACTGAGTTACTGTTATAATATGAAGAGTAAGTAAACAGTGTGAACAGAACCCAAGGGACGAATGTGGTTAAAACTCTGAAAGATTAATTGGACCAGCAAGCAACGCGCCTTACAGTGACATTCCAAGACTCTTGATATATGACAACTTTCACGCCATCCAAAACATTACATCCTGTCAACCCCGGGAAGATGACTACGCCCAGCACGACAAACGTTCCTGGCAGAGAAGTACAGCCAGCCAGCGAACAAACATTCCCAGCGTACGTCATTGTACACCCTGTCACCCAACAAATAGCTAACACTCCCAGCAGACAACAAACATACCTAGCGGACAGCAAACACCCAACCGGCAACCATACATACACAGCAAATATTCACACTCCCAGCAGACAACCAGTACACCTAGTAGGCAAAAAAAAAGAACCTCCAATCAACCAACAAACCCTCCCAGCAGACAACAGCACACCCAGCCACATAACAACATACACCCTCAGCAGACAACCGGTACAGCCAGCAGACTAAGTCCGGGCGGGGGAGCGTCTGTGAAAATGCTGGTGCCGCCAGGAAGTTTCGACATGAAATATTAGTGAAGGGCAAACTTCCTGAGTGGGAGCGCCCTCTTGCTGTCTGCTACGGGGCTCTCACCACCTCACGGAGCTCACTGTCCAGTTGAGCTCACAGTGTCCCGCGGAGGTCTATGTCCCGTTGAACTCACAGTGGGTTCTAAATCTGGAGCAGCTCATGGCATCCTGTGGGACTCAACATCTCGTAAGCTTATAACATCTTGCAAGGCTCTACATCTCCTAGAGCTTACAGTATCCCGGGGACCTCTTCATCTAGTGGAATGCGCAGCAACTTGCTGGGCCTATTTATCCAGCTTACATAATTTCCCAGAAGTAACAATATTTCACGGGTGCTAACAGCATTTCACGGGGCTAACAGCATTTCACGGACCCAGCAGCATTTCCTAGACAGACAGCATTTTACGGAGCAACTCCCTGGGAACAGTATCTCGCCAGACTCCCAAAATCCCTCACTTGGATCCCAGCATCTGTTAGAGCTTTACGTATTGTCAAAGATACACAAGCTCGGGGCGTTCACAGCATCTCTTAAGCATTCACATGTCGCGGACCTCCCACCACCATCTCCCCTGGCATCACAATTTCGCGGGGCTCCACATCACACCAAGCCTCGGATTGTTCGTATATCCCATGAATTTATCCCAATACTGATATATATTACAGGTATTCATTCTGTACAGGAAACTCTCCGTCTCTATACGTAACACGCATATATACCAAAGGACACTATAACCTGAAACCAACATATACATTACAATTACCATACGCAGACACCCATTGTATATTCTGAGGTCATACACATCAACATAATACAAACACAGTATATATATATATATATATATATATATATATATATATATATATATATATATATATATATATATATATATATATATATATATGCGTTATACATAATCCCATATGTTCGCGAGTCATAATAAACGTTTAAGAGTATTCACATGCGTCATTCCCCCACCACCACGTCACCCCCTCCCCCACCACCTCGCTTAACCATTCCCCTCTACCACGTCACCCCCTGCTAACCAGATCTCCCCTGCTGCTGCACAATGCCCGGAGAACTGCAAGGCCCGGCATCAATAACCAACCTCTCGTGCATCATTCTTGCCAGGCGGCGGCGTCTCACCAGCCGCCTCGGTGTCTTGGTTCATCAGTAAACATCTCCTCCCTCTCCTGGGATCTGTTTACGATTCTTGTATCTTCAAGCGTTAACTTCCAGGTTGGGACGCTGAGTCGATACAGTAACACGATACATGTGAACGTTGTAAAATAAAGTAACAAAACAGTTAATATCATCTAATAAAGAGTATTTTAAGTTAGTACCTTGACTTGAGGGGCAGGTGCAGCGCTCCCCTCCTATCCTAAGGACAGGCAGTTCGATCTCGGGGCACCCCCAGTCCACCCAGTTGTAAGTGTGTACCTGGCCGTGCAGTTGGGAAAGTGAAGGTAGTCGAGTGTAGTGCCGGCCTCCGTTGCCCCCATGAGGCCCGAAAAGCTTATTATTGTGCGCTGTGTTCATTATGTCACGAACGGGCAGTCAAGCCCTTGAGACTCACTTTCACGTTGAGTTGAAGTTAATGTAAATGTGCCCAAAGCTACTTAACGTCATTAAACCAAACTGAGTTATGAGCCTCCTTCATAATGCCATTAAATACTAGACAGTTTAACTTTACACCAAGTGTTCTGTTGACTACATTCCCTAGTAATTACATTAACTCAAGCTCTTAAGTCTCTTGTGGCATAAAAAATATTTATAAGTACCTCGTAAGAACAATAAAAAAGGGCGCTCGGATATTTTTTTTGGAAGAGAATTTTCACAATAATTTATTACAGCGCCACAAGGAGACAGTAACATGAGAGCGAGTTGTCGTACATTTGTTAAGATCTCACATAAAATTACACTCACCACTACACAATTAACGTCTTACATTTTCCTCGACAAATGTTGGGCCTCATAACAAACATCATCTCCCTCACTGGGTATAAGAACCGCGGTAGTCTGACTGTAATACGACACTATATTATACCTTAAATTAAATGAAGAAAATAAATGTGTGTTAATATCTTTAGTGATGGGAAAAACTCACCACACAAACCACTAACAATCCGAGTTTCCATGAAGGTGGCTGCTTGCTCAAGACACCTCAAGACATCATATTAGGCGAGGTTTGTCAGGCATCCGGCATGTTGAAAGTGTTGTTCTTTATATCGCTGAATAAACCAAGTCGACCCAGAGCTAAACACGACGACATCCGGGAATAAATCTGGAATCGAGCCACACTCTAAGCGCATTTCACGTCAACAGTACACTACGAGCCAACTATCAGCCTATGTTCACCTGTATCCCTAAACCACGACTTTAAAATAACCCGAAGTTCATCTGTAAAACCTAACCTAACCTAGAACCACTAATTTAACAAAACACTAAATTCACTTGTATCCCTGAACTGAATCATTACCGATAACTTAACAAAATCACATCCCTCCTCGGTCAACCATCATTATAAAGTTGACCAAACCCAAATCCTACGTTACTAAGTCGCCATAATCAATCAACATCAATTCCCCAACCACAACTAGAACCATCCCAGCCTCCCAGACCGACAATAATCCTCACCTAAGAACCAAACATCTTAACTAACTCAACAATCAACCAACTTGCTCAGTCAGTCACAACACTCAAGACTAACCAAACCTAGAAATAAAATTAATCAGGCTTCATCACAAGACAGATCCCACATCAACTAATTTGGTGTAGGCGTTAGGGTAAATTAGGCGATACACTAAATTGCTTGATACACCAAATTGGGAAGTCTGGTAAATTGGAAGATATCCTAAATTACTTGGTCAAATAAATTAGGCAATAGAGAAGATTGGGGGTGTGGGCGTGAGACGGATACACCAAGGAGAGGCGACTCACCACATAGAAGAACCAGATAAATGGGCATCAGGTGTGAGGTGTGTGGCAAGTATCCCCTGTATATGGGAGGTAGGTATGAGGGGTGGGTAAGGGGGTGTGGGCGAGTGTGTGGAGGAGTAGACCAAGTGTAGAATCGTGCCCGGTCTCTGGAGGATACATGGACTCTTCCCTCCCCCCACACCACCACCATCCTCCCTCCCACCGGCCAAACCCCAGCCAGTATTGACGGCTCCACCACCACCTCCTCTCACCGAACCCGCCCACCCTCACCCAGTCAGTCCCTCCCCTCCACTGACCCCGCCCCCGCACACACATACATACATACACACACACACACGCACGCACACACACCAGCGACACCCACTCGCTACACACCCTACAACCACGGCGCGACCTAAATTTGCAACGACACCCCCGCACTGTAGTTCCCACGATACTCTATCTTTCCTTCTCTACAACAAAGGGTTATTCACGAAATACCCAACGCACACACACACACACACACTACACTACACTACTACTACTTTGCTGTCACTCGGAATCGAGCATGACGAAGTAGTGGTAGTAACTGTGCCGCCCATGTGCAGAGTTGTAACTTGAGACTCCCGGCAGTCATCTCTGCCTGTCCCCGTCGCCACTCGTCGGTCGCCATAGGACTTTTGGAAGTATAGGGGTTTTGATGATGATGAGACGTATGATGAGCTGTATGATGGCTGCGCGTGAGTTGATTTATGTGGTGAGGCAGGAGCGCAGGCAGCAACCACACATTTTGGCTCTCCCTTTTCCTGATCCAGTGGTGCAAGTGTTGCAATGAATGGGGAGAGTTGCAATGGACTGCCGATAGCCCAGTTTGTTGGGTTTTGCCTTAGTAGCCTGTCCATCATGCATTGCCTTCGTCCGCCGGTGTAGTCGTTGGGTTCCCATGGTTGAATTAAATTGAATTGAAACAGTTTGTTGAGCCAGAAAAACACGGATACAGAGTGGATAATAATAACACTATTAACATGGCTGAGCCAGTTGAGAACATGAGCTCTCTTTGAGGCACCTGATATATACTATACACTTATCTCAAGGAAGTATTATGTAACATTTAGTATCATTTGGAATAGTACAATAGCATGGTGGTAATAAGAACACCTCATAATGTTACCACGGTTATCACTGGGGGAGCAGTACAACATGGGTTGTACAGTAATAAGGTTGAACAAGGTCACCTCTTCCGCCTATATCACCGCTGGGGTCTCGTTGGAGCTCTGTAAGCATGTCTGCCTGATGCAGGGCTCCACCGCAGATTTTTCGTTCGGGGTTTACTCCTGTAGCCTTTTAACTTCCTAGGTTAATCCACAAGGCAGCGGGGTAATGGTTGGTAGGCGCCAGAAAGTGTTCACATGCCAGTGGGCCTACGCAATCCCTGTGGGGCCCACTGGTACTCCGAGATCCCCTGCTGGTCTAGCCTGGGCCCACGAGGAGGCACAGCAGGAGTCTTGATGGTGAAGAGGCTATGTACTGGCAGGGGAAGATTTATGCAAATTGCTTCCCTGTTCGCCACACACACACACACACACACACACACACACACACACATAAGAAAAAGCTCATAAATAAGGTACACACGCAAATGCAAACACCGACACACATGACACACATACATTTAGAAACAAACGAACACATAAATACTCTCACACACACACAAATACTAATAGACAGACTTAATTATAAACACACACATACTCAAAAACACAGCACACAAACACAATAATAAGCATACAATTCATAAACACAAACCAAAACACTCACAAAATTACACAAAATCAAACAAACACTACAAAACACACACACAAAAAAGCACACACTCACACCAACAACCACACACCTACACACTAATAACCACACAAACACACGCTCACACCTACACACTAATAACCACACACCTTTCACACTCACATACTAACAAACACACACACTCACACACTAATAACCACACATACACACAGTCACACCTACACACTCACACGCGTTAAAATAATGAATACCGCGCCAATGGCATTTATTACGTCTTTGTGTTGAATACTAAAAGTGATACAACAACAAGAAGTTTTTTGTTTTTTTTACGAGAGCAATTGTAGTGTTGGTCCCGCATCTAATATACTGTTTGTTTTTTTATATTTCCTAAAGAAAATTTTACACAGCATCTAGACAAAAGTTCATCCAGTTACGGCAGGTGAGAGGCTGATTTATGAACACGTTTATAAAGGTAACTAATATGAGGAGCTTTTTTCTGGGATATGGGAATGACAGTTTGATAAAATGACCATGTTTATATTGATTCATTAAAAGAAGTTAGACTTGAGAAATAACACACACACACACACACACACACACACACACACACACACACACACACACACACACACACACACACACACTTCAGTATGCATAAGCCTCAACTAAACAGTTGCACAAACCTGGGTACTGAGAGACTGCATATGAAATAGCAAAAAAAAAAGCACTTCCACCCCGTTACACAACCAGGTTTGGCCCAAGGCTGCGGACACACAAGATGCGCTGCTGAATCACCTCATTTCTCAGTCTGGACCATTTACCAAGCAGGCCGCCTCAACCCACCTATCCCAGCAACCATCGCATTAACGCCCACCCCCCTGCAACACACCACACTAAACAGCCACCCCGGAACACACCATACTAAACACCCATCCCTGCAACATACCATACTGTCACCCACCCCTGCAACCGTCTCAACCTACAGTACTACCACACACACACACACACACACACACACACACACACACACACACACACACACACACACACACACACACGTTAATACCCCAAGCAAGACGAGAGAAAAGGAAGTGAAAACGCGAAAGGAAAGGAAGTGGGTCGAGGAAGTGGTGAGGAGAAACAGGAAGAGGAGGAGGAAGAGATGGAGAGAGAGAGAGACAGAATAAGAGACGTGACTAGAGAGATAAAACAGAAGAGGCTTGACCAGAGATAAGAGAGAACAGACGTGATGAGAGAAAGAAAAGTTAAATAAAAATTAGAGAAATGAGAAGAAATAAGAGAAATAACGAGAAAGAAGAGAAATGACAAAAATGGGGAGAGAAATAACAAGAGAAAAGGAAAATAAGAAGAGAAAAAAATGACAAGAGAAAGAAGAGAAATGCCACGAGAAGATAGACACATAAAGAAACTCGGGGCCATACAAACAGGTGAGATGAGAACTGAAGTAAATGATGAAGAAGTTATAAGGAATAAGAAAGCGACAAGGAAGAGGTAAGTGAATGTGAGTGAGAAAGAGAGAATGAGCAAGAAAATGGACTAGTGAAAGAAATGTTGAGAGAGGAGAGTGGTGGACACGGTTAGTCACGAGAGAGAGAGAGAGAGAGAGAGAGAGAGAGAGAGCCGTGTTCCTCAATCTTATTTTTTTATCTAGGAGTGGAAGGAAAGTTGTGTAGAGTGACAAGTACAGTATGGGGTGTTCTAGACTGAGCCCCCTCCCCCCTCCTTCTCTCCCCTCCCTCGCTCATCCCCTCCTCTTTTTTGTTTTCTCGTTCCCCTCCTCCTCTCGTTCCCTCCCTCGCTTACCCCTTCTTTTTCCCCTCCTCCTTCTCTCCCCTCCCTCGCGGACCCCTACACACCAGCTGCCACAAAACTATGTTCTTTCCTTTTTTAAGCCTTAACCTACAACAACCACGCCAGCTGTTGTATTCCAGCCTTAACCTACAACAACCACGCCAGCTGTTGTATTCCAGCCTTAACCTACAACAACCACGCTAGCTGTTGTATTCCAGCCTTAACCTACAACAACCACGCTAGCTGTTGTATTCCAGCCTTAACCTACAACAACCACGCCAGCTGTTGTATTCCAGCCTTAACCTACAACAACCACGCCAGCTGTTGTATTCCAGCCTTAACAACCACGCCAGCTGTTGTATTCCAGCCTTAACCTACAACAACCACGCCAGCTGTTGTATTCCAGCCTTAACCTACAACAACCACGCCAGCTGTTGTATTCCAGCCTTAACCTACAACAACCACGTCAGCTGTTGTATTCCAGCCCTTAACCTACAACAACCACGCTAGCTGTTGTATTCCAGCCTTAACCTACAACAACCACGTCAGCTGTTGTATTCCAGCCTTAACCTACAACAACCACGCAGCTGTTGTATTCCAGCCTTAACCTACAACAACCACGTCAGCTGTATTAGTATTCTACCGTATCCTCCCCGTCTACTGAAGAAATGCGCCTCCGAGCTTACACATGTATAGAGGCTCCATCCATCCTAGTCAGTAGTCTAATACCTGTTTCTACAACTGTCTTTAAAGTCTCTAACATCTCTCGGTCTCCAATCTCTCACAGTCTCCTACATCTCTCAGCTTTCTGGTTAATCAGGAATATGTTTCCCTCTCCCTCCCCTTAAGATAAAATGTTAGGGAGAATTTAATGTTATGATTCTTGATATTCTGACACCCTTCGATAAGAGTCTGTAGTATGAAACTCTTATCTCCCTGTTTCCCCCCTTCGGTATTTCCTCCGTTGTTATGTTGTATGGCGTCATCTCCAGGCAGGTCTCTTGCTGTTCTGTTTCTGTTGTCGATAATGAATCACCATCTTCCTCCTTTCCCATCAGTACTGGTGTTCCTAAGGACTCTGTGCTTTCTCCTAATGATTTTCTTATTTCCATGAATGATCTCCTTTCTCCAACTAGTAAAAATCCAAATCACACTTAAGTCGAGGATTCAACTCTCCATCTTCAACCTCTTTCAAATTCATTCTCATCTTCTCTTGCTCTATCTTATTCTCGCCACCATCTCTACTACTTCCTCAAATTCGTTTCTGGAAATGATTCCCCAGCGAGGCGGCCGTAACCTGGCGAAATTCAATATTTCTAAGATCCAATTTCTCTCCTCTTGTTCCTTCTAAAATTCTTCGTGACTTTCCATTACCATCGATGGCTTTACAATACTGCATTAAACAATAAATATAGTTGGCATTAATATAACCTTTGACCTGTCTTACCCTAATACAACCCAACTGCCTCCAAAACACTAGCAAACTCGTTCGGATGTCAATAATGCATCCCTGCTGAGCTATTACTCTAACTATACACACAGGAATGATTCGTCGTTTTATAGAATAGTGATCTCATACCTGGAGTGGGAGCCCTTAACGCTACACACACCTGCTAGATTAAAGTCGAGTCTCAAGCAATTCACCCTATCAATTCTCTCCCCTTCTGACTTACAAAAGCTTGACCCACTCTCCCTTCACCTCCATATTGATTCCCTCTCCCTATTCCATATACACTATTTCCGTTTTTTGTTCCCACGACCTGACTGCCTCCCATGTTGTTGTAGTCAGGTTCTTCCTCTCTACTGCTAAACATTTGAAGCAGTTTTTTCTTTCTATATTACGTCTATCCAGTCAACAATGATCTGTCCCTCTTTAAAAGGTAAGTCTTCTACCATCACAATATTCTCCCACAATTTCATTCTTTTTTAAATCCGCCTAAAAGGTCTGGCTTCAGTGAGTACATCTGTCTATGCCTGGAGGTTGATTAAAAAAAACGACGTTCACTATTTTATTCTGGCCTTTATCTACAGCACATACATCAAGTGTTTTATTCTTGATTTTATTTACAACAACTATATCCAGTGATGTATTCTAGCTGCTACCAACAACAACAACTACTGTATCTTACCTTCTACCTACAGCAACTACAAGAACGGCATATTTTAGCTTCTCCCTCTCCCTTTGTCCTTCACATACATATTCATCCTCAACGCCTTTATCCCATCTACCTCTTTCACTTCCCCCCTCGTTAATTTTCCCGCTTACTCTTCTTCACCGTCACTCCCCCCTTCCTCCTGCAGGTGGGTCATACGTCAACAAAGGCATCCTCTTCACGGGCGAGTTGGAGTGGCGACTGTGTCAAAGTTTTATGTGCTTGTCATCTTTTTATGGTTAAACTGAGAGGTGCAACTTCTTCCGCGGTTTGTGAGAATGTTCCTGTGTGTCGTGTGTGTGTGTGTGGCTCCCTGCCAGGTCCCACGCGCGCGCGCACACACACACACACACACACACCTCTGTTAGGACTATCATTGACGTTATACAGATCTACCACCAACTGGTCCTTATCAAAATACATATTTCCTGGTTCTAGTGTTTGACAGGACAAGGTTTCGATACCCATAAATCGCATCACCTAAGAAACTAAGAAGTAATGAGAGAGAGAGAGAGAGAGAGAGAGAGAGAGAGATACTTTTCTCTCTGGAGGGGAAAGTTCTCGACACAAAAAACACCCTCAAAGAGGAACCGGCAACCCAGAGAGACAGACAGATAGACCCAGGCAGAGAACGGCCACCAAGACCTTCTACTGCTGCATGCCGAGTTCAACTACACGACACGACACCCACTGCATGACCTGTGATGGATCCCTTTGATAATAACTCAAATCTGTTGCTGGAGAGTCGAACGATCACTATAATGCGTGCGTCAGAGAGCAACTTAGTAACGATACAAAATTCACCCAGGAACTTACGTACATCACAGCAGTGTTAACACAAAGAGATGAGGAGTTATAATAGCAATCATAATAATATTTAAGATGAAAGAATAACAATAATAATCATAATAGTAATAAAAACAATAACACTACTACTACTACTACTAATAATAATAATAACAATAATAATAATAATATTCTTCGCAGTACTGGCTCTATCATAAGAAACACACATTAGAAATAGTTCAGTCCGATAATAATCGCAGAGACAAACAATCCTTGGCCCAGGACCCAGCTGTCTCTTGCCCTCCTCCTCAACGTCTTTGGGTGATGGAGCACCATTAAACCCACACTAGAGGCCTCGGGGTAAGGAAACACCATTAGACGATACTCCACAACAAAATCTCCTTGTGTTGGGAAAGCCACTAATAGTTCCTGGACGGGTAAGAAGTGTTAGCTATCCACGACACTAGCTAAATGGGAGGCGGGGTATAATAATAAAAAAAGACAGTGATGGGAGGGGGGTGAAGACTGATGATATCTTCCTTCCGCCCCTCTCTCCCTCCCCATCACCGCCTCCGCCATCCCCTCCTTCAGGCAAGAGAGGCCACTACCCGCCACCACCATTGTCCGTCCAGGCCGCCCGCTCCCCACAACAAGACACACGACCAAGGAAAAGCCATACACAGTACACATCTTTGTCTGGCTTGAATGAGACGCTTACGGACTTAAAACAATAAGTCTTTACGTTGGTGAATAAAAAGTTCACTGGACAAGATAAAAGAAGATTAAGACACCTAAAAAAGGGTAAAATAAAGTAAAGATGCCACAATACTCATAACCAAAACAGCAGAAATAGAAACTACAGACAGGAGTAACAGTGGATCAAGAACTGACCATAAAACTGTAGTGTGGAAGGGACAGCAAATCTTCCGAACATAAAATTCCCCTCAACAAAAAAGTGAACACCACCTGACAACTGACCTTACAACTCTCATGGTGCAAGGAACTTAACTCTTAACACAGTAAGCTAGATTAACTTCAATTCAACCGAAAAAAAAATAGTTTCTATTCTATAAAAGGAATATGTATACACATTTTAAGCCCAGCAGAATAAAAACAAATCCTAAAACAAGCTGACGAAAAACAGACAGACAGATGGTACGACAATGTGAAAGTAGTGCCACATATCACCTTTTTTTTTTCAAACCAAGATATAAAAAATAAGGACAATAAGGGGGAGATATTTCCGTCAACTGACCAGAAGACGTCCACACAAAGACACGACAACTATCGGTATATCCTCCAACTTCCTGTGAGTCGGAGAAAACAATAAACACATTCCCGCCCAAGCACAATAACATGAACCTCCCAAAGACCGCCAGAATACGTGGCAGCCGTCGAGTTTCTCATGTGTGATTACTACTAAGACAGGGCGAGAATCCGTCTGTAAAAGCCCCATTCTGGGTTTAAACACTTCCAGCCAAAACTGAACCATTACAAGTCCTGGAGAGAGTAGCTCTTAGCTCTGATATTATTAAAGTGAGTTATAGTTACGGTAATGTTGGCTGGAATCCAGATTAAAGTGGCCGTCTTAAAGCTAGCAGCCGAGCTAAGCCTCTTACGCTACTTGATTTATAAGTAATACGGACGGATCCACATGAAGATTTGCTATGAATGGGCGTCTCGGAGGGTCCTTCACTGGCAACATGATCGCTTACAGACATATCCTAATCAATATATTTCGCAGGTGTGTTGCTCAGTATACAAACCTACAAGATAATGCCCCGAGTATATCTTCCCACTATGATATGTCTCACAACTACCACCACCACCACCTCTCCAGTTATGTCTCACAACTACCACCACCACCACCTCTCCAGTTATGTCTCACAACTACCACCACACCTTCCCAACACAAACGTAAACCTGGCTTTAACAAACTATCTCGGTGAAAAAATAATGATAACAATAACATATGAGAATCCACAATCAGACTGGCAATATAAATGTGCATTTTAAGAAACATTTTTGTTTAACTCCAAAACAAATCTAGACTATAAGCATTCAGTAACGTGAACAATCTCATTGGACACAGGCACAGCATTTTAAACACTATACTACGAGGGGATTGGGCCAAGATAATGACGGTGGGCAGCAGGCAATAGCCCCACAATAACCTGGGGAGGGGGGCACCAACACGCACTAAACCCGACAACACACACCGTCCTCGTATAGTAACACACACACACACACACACACACACACACACACACACACACACACACACACACACACACACACACACGTTTGGTCTACTACGTCTTAACTGTTAACTCCTATGTATCTTTATCTAAGATAGCAGTTCTCATCTACGTCTTGGGTTTCACCTGTAATCACGTCCTCGTGTGTAATTACGCCTCCGTCTGTAATTGCATCTGTGTTTGTCGGCGCGAGCGCGCGCGCGTGTGTGTGCGTGCGTGTGTGTGTGTGTGTGTGTCTTTCTCTCGGTCTCTCACAATACTGACCCGCTCTGTACGTGCAATAATATATACAGTACATTAAGTTACCGGAAAACATTTGATCTCGAACAGGAAAAATCCACTAAAAGCGCACGCGCGCGCGCACGCACACACACACACACACACCAACGCAACTCCATCACCTACAACTAGCATCAACATCCTCACCTTACAACCACCACCATCACCGCTGCCAAACATCCCTCTCACCCCTCCACCAGTAACTCTCCCGTTTTCCTCCAAAGTCCGTCGTGGAGGAGGGCGAGCCTTGATGTCCCAAATACATCAAAGTCGTCCTCCTTCCCCCTCTCCCTCCTAGTCCTTCCTCTCCCCCCCCCCTTCCTCCTCCTCACCACCCACGCTGGCACCCTCGCTAATAACCCATCATCACGCTGGGATTTACTTCATCACTACTGACGTTAAGCGAGTATTCCCCACACTACAGGGGAGGACAACAGACATAAATAGGCAGGCAGGGAGGGAGGGCAGCAGAGAAGGAGGGAGGGAAGCAAGCAGGGAGGTAGGGAGGGAGGGAGGGAGGGAGGGAGGGGCATTACCACTACAAATGAGGGCATCACCATAAAAGGGGAGGGCACTTTCATTAAATACGGGCGAGTTTATTGCGATATGCGAGGGCGTTAATACAACTGTCGAGTAGTGAAGACATCAACACAACAACCGAGGAAATCAGTACAAGCGAACACACGTCAACAAACTCATCTCATCAAATAAAATCAACATGCAAATTTTCACCAAAGTTCTGAAGTATTCGCTATAACCAAATTCCAACTAACCCAACAGATTGCTAATAGTACAGTAGGCATGTCAACATCACACCTCTCTACTACTATTATGGCGATTCAACTTTTATTTCTACCATAACTATCAATACCACCAGACTTTCTACAAGGTGCAATCATAATACAGCCCCTCCACTTCCCTGGCTCGTGGAGACTTGATAATGTAGCAGGAGTAAGGGTAACAGTTAAACACATAAGCGCCCCTCGGGTAAGTAAGACACACCATCACAAACAGCCAAATATGTACTTCCGAGCTCAACCTGACCCTAGAGTCTACTGCTACACAACACTTAAATTAACCGGAACACGATTGGTGAGCAACGTTATTAAAAAAAAAAAAAAACAATTAGGAAACCATGATACCAGCCACCGTCAAATTGTTTAAGTCTAAAATGGTCCATAACACTAGTAAACAATGTAGGTACACACTGATAATCGAAATTGACCTCAATATCCATCATGTGAGGCGGCCAGCTACAGTATATCTCGTACACCAATCCATGAAGACTTTTATCCTAAGTTACTGAACAGAAAACGACATTTACTACAGAGGTTACACTACACTACACTACACACACACACACTGGCACCATCAACACCACACACCCTGGCAGCACTAGTGGCAGGAAGTAAGCTGAGACAGTGGAGGTGGTGGGTAGACTGGCCCAGTAAGATGCCTCTGTGTCCTGTCCCATGATCGATGCCGGCCCCCCTCCATCTCTCCTCCTCTTCCTCTCTCTCTCCTTCACTCCCTAACCTCCCTTAACTGTCCACCGTTTTCCTCTCCCTTCAGTAACCATCTTCCGCCACTGGCCACCCCCCCCCCCTCTTCTTGATCACACACACACACACACACCTAAAATCGACTACTCTACTTAACATCATAGTTAGAAAGAACAAGCGACAGTAAAAGAAAGGAGTGTGTGTGTTGCTCATATTCCAGTCACCCTGTGTCATGAGGATAAATGATTGCAAGAGGGGAAATATAACACAACTATTGTGTTTATTTTTATATATATATATATATATATATATATATATATATATATATATATATATATATATATATATATATATAACACACACGGTACCTCCTTAATGGTAGAAGCATATTTCTATGCCATGCTTCTTTCTTGTTTATGGTCAACAATTAGGGTTACACGCCAGTCCGTTTCTTGGCCAATTGTTGTGTCCAGCATTAACTTGATCCAACAGCCACAAAAATGTTTTTCAATTTCTAATCTAGGGCTCTGTTCGACCTTTAGGTCACAAAAATTCATTCAGGGGGCCGTTGTGTTCACACAATCTTTAAACACTGCAGTAACCAATCTGGCTGGACTTGGGCCAGTTGGGCCACACATTCCTTTATACTACGCCATGTACTGTATAACATTTTACTTTGTGCACTATGATCCAGGGATTTTTTTGGGGGGGGGGGAGGGAGGCAGGGATTTATTGCATTGGTGAGCGAATGCAATAAACCCAGCGAAACGACATTCGCGAGTAAAAGCCCACTTTTAAAGTTATTATCATTATCAATTATGCAGTAGCAACAATAATTTACTCACTAATCTCTTTTATTTCCTGTGAATGTAAACAACATTAATATACCCCGTGGGAACCCATTGGGAGGTGGGGGGGTGAATTCTAAGTTTGTTGCGTGGGACAAAAACGTCACAAAATTCAAAGTCCAAATACAATACATTGTTTACGTAAAGTTAGTACTGTACTTGTTGATAAAGATTACATGACATCCTCAGAATCCTCCACTGTACAGTAATTCAGAGTTTTCGGTAGTTTAGGGAAATGCTTTTTAATGGCGAGAGAAAGACAAATTGATAATATAGAGTGCATATGAACCGGAGAATGCAAAGAACAAGACAAAATAGAAACGAGACTCTAGGAAGAGCTTAAAAAACATGGAAAGTTTTGCAGTTTAGCGTAAAAGAGATTGAGTTGGTGGCAGGGAAATAAAAGAGACTATTGGGAAATATACAGCGCCGGAAAAAATGGAAATGTTAAGATTCTGATAAAAACATTCTGAAATAATCTGAGAATAAAACTGAAAATATATTAATGTGTTTATATAGAGGTGGGATAATGAACAGGACAGTGGATTGTTAGACTAAGTTTAGGTAGATCGAAGAGTGGAATATAAGTCGAGTGATGTGACTGTATACTCTGAAGGCAACAGGAGTTAATAGTGAATGAAAGGTTATGGGTGATTAGGAATAAAAAAAAGATAAGCAATAAGTAAATTTTAAAGTCAACGAGTTGAAGAAAGAGTTTGTAGTTGAATTAAAGAAACGGTGAAGAGAAGGAAGGCTTTGTAAATAACAGGCCATGACAAGCTTGTAAAGATAACGAATGGCTGTTTAGGAGGGAACTAGACACTGTGTGAAATAAAGGAGAACAAAAGTATACACAAGTCAAGAAAGAAAGAAAGAAAGACAGAAAGAAAGAATTTGGTTTAGAAAAGAGGAAATATATAAAGACAGAAAGAGTAAGTATGTAAATATATAGAACTACTCTTAAATGTATCAGAAGTGTGAGGCAGAATTATCAGAGTAAGGATTTGGTGGTTAATTATGTCAAAACGATTGAGTAAAACGTGTCAAAGAATAAAATAAACGTATCTAGACAATAAAGCAAGTTTGTACAAGTCCATCACTTTGAATGAGACAAGAGAGGAAAAAAATATACTTGATGTTTTTAGTCGCCTTACTGTCCTTTAAGTATCTGTCAAATTTGAAATAAATATCTCTTCCTATTTCTATACAATAAAGCTGGATGAGACTGAGAAACAAAATGGCTGACCGTCCACCATTCTGAATGAAATCTGACAAGAAATGCGTCTGATGTCATGAATGTCTCCGCTGTACAGGTAATTTGTCACTGAGGCACAACTCTTGACAATATACCTGAATTTATGTCGTGAATTGTGACTTGGGATAAATGTTCATTGAAATGGCTGTATAGAAAATATTTTGCCCTTAACCTTCAACAGTAACACGAACCATTAACTTTATTGTTCCACGCACATAACAGACACCCATGTGAACTTTCATCAATATACCTCCTATGATATTTCGTGACCTCAACCTGTGTGACAAAGACCCTTTACCAAGGAGTGATGATACAACCAGACAGGACAAACCTTACGGGTAATTTACGAATGACTCAGTTTCCTTCAATTTTTTTCCCGATAGTTTTCCCAAAGTTCACCGAGTCATGGGGCGTCTTCGCATTTTGCATATTTAATAAAAAAAAATTTACACGTCTGGTTTAATTAACGCATAAATCTCTACTCAGGTGAAATCATCTAACATAACTTTGAATATAATTATGTTTTATACAGAATTTGAAACAGTTGTGACGTAATAAGAGAGTAATACGGTCATTAAATCTGACATTTAATTAGGCTAATTAGCACACGAACACAGACACACACACGTACGTACTGTAATACTCTCCTGGATGTGTTCACTGCTGTTAATGTTTTTGTTTTTTTTGTTTTTTTATGGTGAGCAAACTGTCGCTGTTCCAGTTGGTGTCTAGTGTTCAGTTAATATTGTATAACTTCCATTTAATATTAATAGTGAGTTAATTAATTATCTCACTTACAAGCGAGCCAATATACCCAGTATTTACTTCGTACACCAAAACTCAATGTTACATACCATGAATATTTCCTTTCTTTACACCCCTGCATAATATTCACGGTTATGAAGGGCGAACAAACACACGATCGAACAACAGCTGCAAAATTCCGCGACATATTTACTGAACGTTCATTTTCAGGCCGTTGTGCTGCCCGGGGGCTGCCACCCTCACACCTTTTGTTTTTCCGTCTTTTATTTTCGATAGAATGACACGAGCTACAGGCACCGACCCAACACTCGCGTTTCAGCCTCAAAACACTAAACGGTTGATAAAATCACCATTCATTTCTTTGGTTTATTAACGGTTTGTTGACACAGGACTTCATTAATCGTTTAAACTATAAGTACACTGTGTTTCCCATTAAAATTCATAAATTTATCCAAGATGTGTGTTTATGAGAGATGACTGGACACTTTCTCTACCCCTAAAGCCACGTCGCCCTCATCCTGCACCCACCAACTTCCCCTCGTGTGTTACTCCTACATGCTAAATCCATTTTCATGAAACTTTACGACCCTCTTGGAAATGTTTAAAACCAAGAAAAGTTACAGCAAGGATAACATAAAGGTAGTTAGCACAAATTACTGACGTCCTCCATGACCAGCAGAGCATCAGGCGTCACTGGGAGTCAGCTTATTTATCACACAACTATCTGTCACAGGGATCCGTTCCACATCTTTTGTAACTCACATACCATTACGACTATTTTTACTCAGACTCTGAAACCACATTTTTCCCTCATGAATAATGCACAACACACGGTCAGTCTACATGTTGATGAAGAGAGTTTTAATAGTGTTTTCGGCCGCTCCCAGTAATTCAGGAGCCTCATTCATCAGTCCTGACATAGAAATATCTCTGAATGTTTTTTTCTGTTCCAACAACTCTGCCGAGTTTACACAGAGGAGCTAAAATGTAACAGTTTTGGTGTCGAGAGTAATTCAATAAAGAGAAAAGTTTCGCCATGTTTGTCAAGATAAATATAGGTTCTCAGGATCCTACACCAGTAAATGTTTATATTATTACCTCACATGACATCCTTCGTCGCGGTGGTCATCATCAGCCAAGATAATGAAACACACCATCAGATTGTCTTCTCACTTCCCTCTCTATCCTGCCACACGGTATACCACTTTGATCCTCCTCACCCTATCTGGTCATGTAAGTCAAAAGGTTCAGAAATGACTCCCCACATGACCGCTTCTAAACACTACCTTCTCAATGTTCAGTCTACATGAAATTCGGAATTTGGGGAACTCAATGGTTCCAATAGTCTGTGTATCAGTTCATCCCTGAAAGTCCTTATTATGACCAAAGATGTAGCTTATAAAAATAGTAGACATGTTAACCCCTCCTACCTAACTCGCCCGCCCTGCAGTATATCACAGTGAAAATAATAGCCTAAAACTGGCCCCCTAAATTTCATGATGATAGTGTTTTCATTTTAATGAAACAGATGAATAACAGCAGGATTATTTTATAAGTAATAAAAAGAATGAGGGAAGAGGCACTAAATACTTTAACTTACCTCCCCTGTGTCGACTCCCATCACATTCAATGGTAATATTAATATCGTGTATCACTACTTACTATGTACCAATGGTGACTCAGTAATTACCCTAATGATATTACATTAATGTTTCACTCAGTTGCTATAACAAGAAGGCATTACGTAACTATCCCTCACGAATTTCACCATCAATAAAGTCTCAGTGTCACAGCCACCGAGCCACACACTAAGATAACGTTCTTATCCAGTAAAGTTTGATCTGACTGGTATTGTCAGACGTAAATGAACTGTTGTGAGTGTGTATTTCCTGCCTGAGGAGGACAGTGAATCCTCTCCCCTTTAAATATTTTACTTTCATACGACAGCTGCCACACTCACTCCATAAAGTTGGCTTCTTTTAATAAGCTCTTCACGTCACAAACACCTAAATTATTGGCCAATAGGATTCCCTTGCAATTACTTTGTTAAACACTGAACCAACATCAAGAGCTACAGACACCCAGCAAAACCTCTACCAACACAAGACATAACAACATACGAATACTTGGTGAAGGTCTCTATAATTCCTGGAGGTGAAGTTTGAAGACGAAAATTCAAAAGTCGGTCGATGATCATGACCCTGTGACCTTGACCACTGACCCGTCTTCGCTCAACACAAACACCTCAAAAGGGTAACTCTTAAAAAGTTTGTATGAAGATGTGGCAACAATGGCCTAAAGCGTTTGGGCAGCAGAGCTTCAATGCTTCATAAGAGACATCTTAG
Organism: Homarus americanus; assembly: GCF_018991925.1. NCBI lineage: Eukaryota > Metazoa > Arthropoda > Malacostraca > Decapoda > Nephropidae > Homarus > Homarus americanus. Next base: position 1,021,225 of record NW_024754249.1, on the reverse strand, counting down.
ACACAATGGTCAAGGATTTCACGACAATCGATGATGCACACAAATTTTGAGGTCCTGGACAGTGTGGGGAAGGAATGAGTTACAACACCTGTCATCATAGAAGGTTAGTGTGCACGCCTGCTATTTTATTACGGTCTGGCCACTCACCGACCTCTACCGCAATAAGAGAATGATTCTACTCTGAGGTCTGATTATAATAAAGCAAAAAAAAATCAATAATAATTCAAAGACCTACAACAACATGCAAGATTAACATTAAACGCTATGTATAATAACTTTATCAATAACATGAAACACTATGCCAACCATCAAATCAGCAGCAACACTTCAACGTAACATGTCATCAATTACTTATATTGTACATAATATACAGTATATAATATGTGTGGCAACTGGCATCAAAGGTCAATTCCAAGAAACTGTATTAATCCGATAATTAACCTGAATGATCATCGTTTACAAAGGTCAACACACCACCTTTGTCACCTTCGTCAAATATAGACACAATGCTTAACCTCACTTCCTCAATATGGACGCAGGGCTCGGGGGAGGGGAGGGGAGGGGGAGGGGAGGGGGGAATACAATAACTCTCTACTCCACAGACACGAGCAAAAAATGAGAGGCACTTCCATCAAGGTTATATTGCCCGTGCTTGTTGAAGTGTATCTGGCGGAGGCTTTCTGACAGAAGAACAAACTGAAGCAGGATGGAACTACCCAGCTCCTCGATCTCACGCACGAGTGGGGGAAGGAAAGCTAATCCCAGCTTGGACGGCAGGAGATTACTTCTAGCCTATAGGGGAGACTTACCCTACACAAACATACACACACTCAGGTACACACGCCTACAGGTACACACACACACGTTCATACAAAGAAAAGTACAAATTAGTGTGTGTGTGTCTCTGGAGGATATACACGTACACCTTTCTATGGTGTAGTGGCCTCGCCTTAGTAATGTACCACTCAAAAATATCTCAGTGGTGGTGAGAGGACAAAAAGTGTCACCTACAGCACCAACCCCCCTCCCACACGCCCATACACCTACACTAATCCTCTTCAACCTTCCAGTCACGCCCCCACACATCTGCGCTACCTCCTGTACCAACCCTCCCTCCTCACGCCCCACACACCTGCACTACCTCCTGTACCAACCCTCCCTCCTCACGCCCCACACACCTGCACTACCTCCTGTACCAAACCTCCCTTCCTCACGCCCCACACACCTGTGCTACCTTCTGTACCAACCCTCCCCACACCCGCAGAAGCCCTACCACACCTGCACCAACCCTCCCTAACCTTTCACTCACACCCCACACCTGCACCAACCCTCCCCACACCTACAGTATCATAAACCACTAGTCGTTTAAATATGTGTAAAACTTCCGTGCGATTCCCACATCAACGAACAAAAACAACCCTATTAGAAAGGATTATATAAAAAAAGTAAAAAATAAAAATAAAATATTGACCCACCTCTAAAATTTAAAATATCGTGGGTAATCTATTACACCTAATTAAAAGTTACACGGGAGTTTAGGTGGAAAAAAGATGGAGGGGAAATTTTTTTGCCAATATCCGGGTAAAAACTTTCTCAGTCTAAATTACACATGAATAAAACTTGTCATTAGAGGAGACTTTCGAGTAATGGAATTGGGTGGAGTAAACTTTGAAGCCCTCAGCCTCACCCACTCTCTATCTCCCTTGTCCCTTCTTCACAAGCCACGCACCCTCTCTCAACACACCCTAGAGCCACGCATCCTCCACTGAACACACCCTCAAGCCAAGCACCCTCCACTAAACAAACCCTAAAGCCACACAACATTCCCAGAATACACCCTCCCCTCAACACACTCTAAAGCCAAGCATCCTCTACAAAACACACCCTTCCTCTAGCACGCTAACCCAATGACCGTACACACCGACTCTACACACCCTATCTCCTCTCACCCTAGGGAGCGACACACACCCTTGCTCTTACCTAACCTAACGGAGGGAGAAGCGAGAGAGGGCTTGTGTGTGCAAAGATAACATCTCCATAGTAATAACCGGCTGTAATGATCATACTCGTGCAAGATGGAGGCTCTGTGTGTGTGTGTGTGTGTGTGTGTGTGTGTGTGTGTGTGTGTGTGTGTGTGTGTGGAACCTTAAGTCTCCACAGTAAAACCTTTAAAGTCTCCACAGTGGAACAAAAACGATCACCTAACCCAACCTCCTCTTCCTCCTCATCACCTCACCTTTCCACTATAATACAGGTGACGTGTTTATTACTGTACACACCTTAGCCTCCGGACACACCTTCACCATTCCCTGCCTTCTTATTCTCCATTATTCAACCCTGCCGTCTGTGTTTCCTCTCACTTCTGGGTTGTAGGGAAATTTTTACATAAACTTTACCTCTTAAATTCAGGAGAAATAGCCAATTTGAGGTATATATATATATATATATATATATATATATATATATATATATATATATATATATATATATATATATATATATATATATATATATATATGATAAAATCACACGGAAAATTAGTCTTTATATATATAATTAATGGTCGAATGAGCTTATTTTAAGTTTTAGTCCAACATTAATTATTACATATATTACTACAGCTTCGTAATATCTAAGTAGCCATTACAATAATCCTAAAGCACCATCATAACCATAAACTCATCCTGGGAGCATTATCCTTGGCGCATCCTTGATTACCCAAATTAGTATCGTATAGCTCATCTAACAAGGCCATCCCCGCGGCATATTACCGCCATTAACATCACCAACTGGCAGCACCATTACCGCCACTAACCACCTGCAACTGTGCCATAGTGAGGCCGCCACTACCACCATCATCAAGTGGCAACACGCTCGACACCTCCTTCGACCACCAACAACCACCACCACCAGCTTTATTGCCATCATTTACGGTCCATTAGTCTCGACCCACAACTACCTTGCTAACACTGACACGCACGAGATGCCGACGACCACTGGCAACACACACACACACACACACACACACACACACACACACACATACATTTGCCGTAATGGAATGTCAATATGTGATGGCAGTTATCCGTGCACTAGAATTGGCCACCCCGAGTCTACCTACCCTCACAGCAGACCGGGTGGCGGCGGGGGCCGGCGTGCTGATGACGGGCTCACCGTTCCCTCACAAAATAACTATATACTTGATATGCAAATTTACCCGAAGCTGCTACTCGACGTGGGTAAACAGTGGTCATATATAACCCTTAAAGAGGAAGGCACGCCCCCTCCTCCCCCCTGAGGCTAACACTTCATCACTGTCCACACTAGTTACATTACACTATCATGGGTATAACGTACAGTACAGGGGGAGTGTTCACAGCACCACAAGTGTATCACCACCCTGAGACACTCACCAGGACCACGGCTTGGTAACACACACTGACTATACAGAGCATCAGAGCGAACCATTCTACTTCTGAACCATTATGAACACACACACACACACACACACACACACACACACACGGGTCACGTTTTCTCTTATGCTAGCTGGTAGCAGTCATCAGTAAGACACGACAATCTATACCTTACATCTAACACTGGCCTTCACTCCTTTGTGAGACAGGGACTTTAAGAAGACTTCACCCAAACGCACCCATTTTTACTCTTCCCATCCTCTATATAAAATATCTCCAGCAATAAAACAAAGTGGTCAGTATTACCGCCCAAAATACAAGCTCAGCCTCCCACTCGGCCCTCTACACAAGTCTCTCTCTCTCTAATAAAGGAGTTTAACCTTCCCTTCATCAGATCCTCTCGTCTAAAGTGAAGGGGAAAGAGAGAGACCCGGTACATGTTTTGTCATACACTTGTCTTCGTCTAATGTATTATAAGTCAACAGCCACTTTAGTCTTCCCTTCCTTTCCTAACTCAGAAGATTTACACCACCATATATTTATCCTCCTTATAAACCACCTCCCTTCTTAAGAGTCTTCCCGCGTCTTTGTTTGTGCTTCTCTATATCACTAGATGCCGGGTCTGAGCTTATCTCTTGCTTCCTGAGACTCCCTCCCTCTCCACTGTCTCCTCCTGTGTATCTATCTATCTCCTTTCAATTATCATTTCTTCCATCGATTCTCTTCCCTCTTTTCTTGTCATCTTAAGTTATCTTCTGCTTCACCTCCGTCTCTATTATTCCTGCCGCTTCCTCTATTTCATATCACTTTCAACTCCTCTTTCATCTTTTTCTTTACATAGTCTTTTCATTTATTTCCTCCGCTCGTTTATTGCTCTCTCTTCTCCCTCCTCCTCCTCCTCCCCCATCTCTGAATCTCCTGTTACAATTCTTTTATATATCCATCTCTTTCTTCAATCGCTTTCCCACTTTCATCTTCAAATTCATCACACACACACACACACACACACACACACACACACACACACACACACACACACACACACACCATGTTACTAACCTTCAACATGCTCTGAAAACTAAGTTAAATTAATCACAAACACACACACACAGACTTCCCAAACCAGCTGACTACTTCTAGAGTGGGAGGGAGGGGGCAGGGAGAAGGAAGGGCAGGAGAAGGGGAGGAGGGGCAGGGAGAGAAGGGAGGGAGGGAGGGAACGAAGGGGAGGGAGGAGGCAGGGAGAAAGGGGGAGGTAGAGAGTGGGGAGGGGGGGGACAAGTTCTCAGTGACAGAGCGAATGGTACTCGTCCCCCACTCAAGCCATACTCCAGTCTGTATGGAAATTTAATTGCTTTGCTTTATCTCTGAGCTGTGAGTGTTTCATGTAGGAGAAAGATTACATTTAGTGAATGATGAGTGTTCTTTTTTTGTCATGATTCAAGAATGACGTATATAATTGTTTTTATTTTTTTTAGGGAGATTAATCGACCTCTCTCTCTCTCTCTCTCTCTCTCTCTCTCTCTCTCTCTCAAATTTCCCCAGGATCACGGAAAGAGATAAAATAGAGAAGAAAACAAAAACAATACACGTGGAGATTTATACAAAGACCGAGCAGAATAAACGATAGTGTTGAAATTGATAAACAAAATAATAACAGAAACAACAAAGAAAACGGCGCTGTAAAGAAGTAGAATAACAGAACAGTAATAGCCAGGGAACGATAACATCAGAGAGAGAGAGAGAGAGAGAGAGAGAGAGAGAGAGTACAATGGAGGAAGGGAGGAATGAACGAACAAAGGAATGGAAGAAGATAGAAAGGAAAGACGAAATAAGTAGAAAGGAAAGGAAGGAAGGAAGGAAGGAAGGAAGGAAGGAAGGAAGGAAGGAAGGAAGGAAGGAAGCCTGAACCACGAGTTGCACAGTACAGTAACATATCGTGAGGTGTGGTTCCATCGGCCGGACATTACCCGAGGTATTTAATCAATCATACTACAGATGATAAGTATAAGATCTATAAGTATGGTAGTATAAGTAGTTTAAGTACAAGAAATAAATAATTAAGTAATTTACGTATTATCTTAAGGAGTAACATTAAGTAAAAAGTATACAAACTTTGCATATACAAACAGCCAAAATTAATACAATATTGGTGTATGAAAGACTATCACCACAGGCCAGGCAGTAAATTTTAATTACTTTTCACTCGTGTATCTTAATAATAATAAACCAGAGCACAAATTATCATGAACGGGGGAGGGATGATACAGTGTGTCCTCCAAGAAGCGGCTCTCTCACTCTTAACTAATGTTGGAAAAAGGAGTGACAATTTTATTTTATTTTTTATCTTTTTTTGTCGGAAGGAGATAAATTAGCCGCCGCACACACACACACACACACACACACACACACACACACACACACACATATTTAATCTCTCTCTCTCTCTTACAAACAAATTTTCCCAGAATCTTTCGTAATTGTGTGTGCTCGAATGACCCACCCGGTTAATGTTTATTAAATATAACAGCCATTGTAGAAGTGAACTGGTACTATAGAATGGGTGAACGAGGCCACTACACCCACCTAATTATCCTTAATTGATAGTGAGAATTGCCAACTGTCCACGTTAGCAAATTCTCGCGGCTGAGTTTTTGACGACACACAGAAAAGTTTAATGTTAACCCCCCCCCCCCAAAGGTCGGATTAGGTGAAGATTAGACACCCCAGTTTATTTCACGTGAAGATTAGACACCCCAGTTTATTTCACGTGAATATTAGACACCCCAGTTTATTTCACGTGAATATTAGACACCCCAATTTATTTCACCTGATGATATAAATCCCAAACGCTATACGAGGGAGTTAAGTTAGGTTAGGTTACCTTAGGTTAGGTCAAGTTTAGGGTGGTTAAGTTAGGTTAGGTTAGGTTTAAGGTGGAATAAATTGGGGTGCCTAATGTTCACGTGACCCAATAAAAGTCAATGAATGTGATATCTGCCCTCCCAATATTCGTTAGTCCTGGGCTTACACAATAAGAGTCCTGCAGTTTGTACCGTATGTTTCTTTGGACACATAAGCAGGATCTCAAGCTATTGCCTTAACACACACACAGACACGCTCCCTAAACTCGTCTTAACATCAAAAGTGCACCGCATCCTGGAAACCAATAACATGCGCCAATGAGTGCTTCCCCCCCTCCCACTCCTTTCCCCCTCCCACTCCTTCCCCCCTCCCACTCCTTCCCCACTCTCTCCCTCCCTACCTTCCATCTCCCCCCGCATTTCCCCAGCCCTTGATAAATACAACACGTCACCTTATTTGAGCCAGTTCCAAGGGTTACCGCCAGGCTTTACTCGTCCAATTACCATTTGGTCTCGAACATCCAAAAACGCATTATATTTTCTTTTATGATATAGCATTTAATAAGCTACATCAATGCTTAACAATAAATAAATAAATAAATGAATAAATAAATAAATAAATAATGTACCTTTATTTATAATTGTAAACGGATTCTTCATTAATTCATTTTAAACATATCAAAATTAACATAATATAACTCACAAGACTTAATGGGAGAGTAATTACATGCATACATACAAACGTCGTCTTTGTGTGTGTGTGTGTGTGTGTGTGTGTGTGTGTGTGTGTGTGTGTGTGTGTGTGTGTGTGTGTGATGAAAATTCTAAATGAGGTCATTATATTCCCACTAAAGCCATCTCTATCGAATCATCACCCGAGTATATTTATACATATTTTAGTTCTTTGGCTAAGTGAACATGTTGATATGGTAGCTATAGGAAATTATTATTATTATTATTATTATTATTATTATTATTATTATTATTATTATTATTATTATTATTCTTACTACCATTGAATTGAAACAACTAACACAATCTACGTTCAAAACTAAGTAATCTCCTCTATGTTTTTCTGTTACTTTCCTCACTACTGAACCAAGATCCAGCGAACACGAGAAAAAAAAAAGATCAAATTGCCGCTGTATAATTCACCACGGAAAAGAAAAAAAAACCGCTAATTTAAATTAAAACTTTCCATTTACAGTAACATGAATCACCTCTATCAGACTAACATTACATACATGAGCAGTTTGTTTATGTGGATATCTGGCCACGAAGGATACATTTGATATTAGCGTCAACACACAAATCATCCCAAGGCGTTTATCATCTATAGGCCTAAGCGTCACAAAGACAAACATCAAAACAACAACAGGAGCAAACAGTAGGGAATCATATTAGCAGCCTGTTAACGGTGCCTGTTGGCTTAGCTTATCGAGAATACTCCATAAATGACCAATTTCCTGCAGTGATTCCCGAATTCCCAACAGGATTATCTGACTTCAAAGCAATCGTTCATAGCAAGCAAAAACAATTATCCTACTTAACATAATTCTTACCATTTTTATTGCTGTTTCTATTACTCTTTTAATGTTGATTATGTCGGCTCTTCGTTATAATCATTTAGTAAGGTTGACAGCAGGGATTAAATTAACATAACTAGAAGAGAGACACAAGCACGTATTTCAAACAGCAACAACCTAATTTTACATGTATTAGTGTGTGTGTGTGTGTGTGTGTGTGTGTGTGTGTGTGTGTGTGTGTGTGTGTGTGTGTGTGTGTAATTAAAACAACCCAATAAACCCAAAGACATCGATACATAATAAAATCTACTGTCCCCCCAAAAAAACTACATATTCAGCGTTCGTGTCCTCTCATGCCACACGCTATCTTCAAGCAGGAAAAACAGAGTGAGTGAAAGTTACATATCACAGCTGAGGAGTGATGGGAGAAACAAAAAAGCGCAATTACTGAACCAAACCTCACCCCCTAAATTGAGTGTACAAATGACAGCTTCCATTTACCACTGATGGGACGCTACATCAAGCCCGATGCTGCTGCTATTTACTGCATGTTTGTTTCATCAGGTGGTGACGATGATGCCTTTGTCCCCTGTTGATGGGTAGGAGGGGTAGGGGGGGGTGGAGGGTTGGGGTAGGTGGTATAGGAAGGGTAGGAGTGGAGGGAGGTTAGGGTAGGAGGGGTAGGAGCGGAGGGGAGGTTAGGGTAGGAGGGTAGGAGTGGAGGGAAGGTTGGGGTACGTGAGGCAGGGGTGGGGGAAGGTTGGGGTACGTGAGGCAGGGGTGGGGGAGGGGTTGAGATGAGGTGAAGGAGGGTTGGAGCAGATGAGGTAAGAAGAAGAAGTAGAGGATAAACAAGGAGTAAGTAAAGAGAGAGAAAATCATGTCTACACGAAGTTACATTATGTAAACACCAAAACAAAACTATTTTCTCCTCTGTAAACAAATGAAAATAATGACATTTATAATTAAGAGAAGGAATTCAAATGACAAAATATATACAAACACACACTGACCCCCCACCCAAAAAAAAAAATCCACGCGATACTTGCCAATCACTCAAGAGTTTCACGGGTCACGGGACATCAAAGGACTTCTAAAATGCCACGTTGAGGACAATTTTCATGCTGTCGCCGTGTAAAATTGCCACCGGAGCGCGAATATCCAAGTTCTACATCAAAATAAGAGAATAAATGGGTCCACTCTCCGCCGTATCAGTGCCTTGTACTCTAAAAATTCTTCTGTATTAGTGATGATAAACTATTCCTGACACTGCCGAAATTCCTCTCACGTACTTCCAAAATCCGTAGATAGCGATTTACACAAAATTCTGTGTCTGATAATGTCAAAATACGTCCCTGGTCCTTGCTGAAATTTGTACCTAACATTGTTGAACTATGTCTTTGTATATTATTGAAATGTGTATCTGATTCAGTGGAAAAATCGGCCTTTTAATAATATGGAGAAATCTGCCTCTTATTATGAAAAAAAAAATCTGCCTGTAATATAGCCAACATTTATTAACCCCCTCCACACAAAATCTGGCCTGCATCTTGTTAACATTCTCATCAACTAAAATCCATCCCTTAATCTGACAAAATAGATCTTTTATTCCTCGAAATTTAATAACTTAATATAATAAATACACTCAATCCGCTACTTTACGGCCCAGTCACAAATTATTGAGAAATGAAATGTTATTCCTGGGCGCACTAAGTCATTCACCGTTATATAAATTACTGGATTATTCAAGTCAGACTTACCCCTGGCTCGTGAATTATCGAACACAAGCCAGATTATAGATTGAAACATAATAAGGCATATGATTAGTGAGGTGTTTTTAATATATGCTTTATATAGCAAAAATAATATAACCTACAATTTGTGGTTTGTGGTGTAAAATTGTAATATAAAAACTCACTATGAAGAATAAAATATCTTATTATATTTATGGTTTGTGGTGTAAAAAAAATAAATGAAAGTGGTAGTAGTTGGTGTAAAGAGCAAAAAAAAAAAACCTAAAATATGCAAATAAATAACGCTTATGGTTAACGTAGTGAAGATTAAAATAAAATAAAATAAGAAAAGCTTCCCGTGAAAATAAAACTAAAAACAAGTCAGCAAACAGAGTAAAAAATTATCATACAGAATGAAAAAAAAAACGAGAAGCGAATAGAAAGAAAACTTTTTACAGAAGTTACAAGGGAAAAAAAAATCAAATATAACCTTGGTGGTGAAATTTGATTTTTACACACATACAGACTCTCTCTCTCTCTCTCTCTCTCTCTCTCCGATGTATGAGTAATTTAAAACAAGCTTAAATCATCACAGTTTATACAATCATGACATACTACTGTATAAGCTTACCCCGTACAGTACATACCAGCTTACCCAGATGTGGAAACGAAGCATCAAAGGGAAGCTTATTTATGAAGCATATATATACGAGATACTTCATCAATACACGCTTACCAAAGGGCCAGATATACTAATAAAACGATAAACAGTCAAACAGATGAAAAATAGGTTGAGTAAATAGGGAGACAAATTATAAAACAAAGACTTAATCAGACATAATGCAAAAAAAGACTTAACAAAGAGTCAAACATAAAACAAAGACTTACCAAAAAGACTGACCAATTAAGAAAAACGTTAATATACCAAGCGACCACAAAAATAAAAGAATAATATGGCCAAATCCACCACCAACACCAGCCTTACCAAATCGTATGGAATAAAAAATACTGACAAGAAAATGAATTATGTAAACAATCTTATGTCACGTGGCGAATGACCCAAGACTGTGGAGGAAATGATCATGATTCTATTGAGGGTGATTCCTGATTACGTGAAGCCTCATCTCTAAATCGTGACTGGTGATGAGGAGGAAGAGGTGGTGGTGGAAGAGGGTGAGGAGGAGGTGAAGGAGGGGAAGAGGAGGACGAGGAGGAGGGAGAGGTGAAGGAGAAGAGGACGAGGAGGGAGAGGTGAAGGAGAAGAGGACGAGGAGGTGAAGAAAGAGAAGAGGAGGTGGAAGAGGTAAAGAAGGAGAAGAGGAAGGGCGAGGAAAAAGAGGAGGAGGAGGAAGAAGACGTAACTTGTAGCGTGAATGAATTGATTAGTTTATTATGATCCCAGAAAATATGGTAACTAATTTACATACTATGATGTAGGAGTGTGATGACTGACCTGTTCAATGAAACCTGGACCAGTGTGATAACTTGACTTATTTTTAGTAAGATTTGGACCGGTGTGATAGTTAATTTACTAGACAAGAGCTGAAGTAATATGAAATTAATTTGTTTGGTAATGCCCAGAAGTGTCTCTTAATTAATTGTTAGGATGAAGTAGAGTTTGATATTAAATTTAACTAGTATTACCTGATAGAATATAAACCGAAGTAGAAAAGTAGATGATTAAGTTTCCTATAGGTGACCTTAGCGGAGGAAATAACACATTTAAAGTTTCAACGCATATTATCATTAGTTTATTCCAGACCATTATAATAGAAACTACTACCACATACTTGGAGGGTCTGGGACAATTTAACATTCAATACAAACACGACTGCTTTTTGCCATTTTTTCGCTTAATAAAAAAAAAATATTTGTTACGAGAAATCCAGTCTAAACCAACCGGAGTTGGGTATGCAAATGAACATTACCATAAACCAGGATAATCAAGGCTACTTAAAAGTACTGATAGCCAAAACTTAAATACCCTACAGTGAATAATAAACCACTTGATAAAGGCGATAAATGATAAAGAGGGGGATAACGAGGAAGAATTAAGCGTGGGGTGGATAACTGTGTTAAGTGTGAAGGGTAGTGGAGGCAGGCAGGCAGGGGTCCCTCGAGTGCTTCCTCTTTAACCCGCGGGACTGGCGGTCACCGCTCACACCCGCACACAACACTACCTGGTTACCATACCGCTACCACTCCACGGTTACCACCATCCTTGCCTCTCCTACCATACTGTCGCCTTACCTACCATGCTCTCTCCATGGATGATAGCAAGCCTTACCTACCATGCCCAGTCTAGGGAAGAGTATGTGGTCCTACCATACTCGGTCCTGGCTATTATACCTTCCCTCGGCTACCATACCCTGACTTGTTTCACCTGGATCAGACTACCTTACCTAATAATGGTTACTCCACCTGGATTTGATATCTGTAGTTAGGCTGAGTTACTATACCTGGCCCGACCTGCCATACCCTGCCTTGCCTACAGTACCCAACCACACATACCATACCTGTCCTTGATTACATACTCCTCAAGCTAGAGACGCTATCACCCCTATAGGAGTTAAAACCAACGAGCGCTCCAGAGTCACACAAAGTTCCCCGAAAAATCACAAACTGTTCCCTGGTGACTCATGTATCCCAGGAACTGTTAGTACAAGTCCTCTGAGACGTCACCCCTTCCCCTCGACCCCTCAGTGTGTGTAATTTGGCAGGGGTGAGAGGGGGAGCATCTGACACCCCTCTCCGTCCCCTAAAACACTTATCATATTTATTTTTTTAATTATTACATTGTACAGTGATCCTATATTACGTTAGTCTACTCTCAAAAGATATACTGGAATAATGTCAATAATAATGTAAATATAAATAAGGTCAGCTTATCTTCCCGACGCGAGCACCAACTTCTTCAAACTTGAGAAGCAAATTCACTCTCCCTTAACGGATGATTGAAATTTCTTACTTTTACTATTACTCTGTTGATAGGAGGAGACAAGTAAGAAAAACATCCACAGAAAAACAGACAATGTCGTTAGTTTTTCTTCCCGCTGCAGTCAAGGAATCAAAACGAGAGAGAGAGAGAGAGAGAGAGAGAGAGAGAGAGACGTAAACAGTAAGCGGATGTACTGTACCCAGCGACCCGCGGCCAGACGAAGATGGACTCGCTCAATACGGATAATAAAGGAATAAAGTGCTTCAATTTGTGAGAGTTTACCAACATATCAGTTTTGTGTGTCCAAGTGACGTCACAAGATGAGGTGGTGGGTCCAGCCGGATCGCATGCAGGGATATAATGGTCTCTCTTTCTCTCCAGACAGACAGACAGACAGACACACTTATGACTCTCAAGTAACAAGCACCATAATAAAATAAACATTACTAAGTTGCTATACCTCCCTTCCTCCCCAGCCACCCACATCATATCTACGGTAACTTAAGTGCACGGTCTTAAGATTCGTCTGTTTACTTAGAGCTAAGACACTAAGCTCTCTCAGTAATGATCCTAACTGACTGAGAGAATTTTTTGCCCGGCCAGCTTTGACGCCGCTTTATGCTGAAGACTCGGTACAAACTCGACAACATTTTACCAGCTTTCTTTGTGCTGCTGCTGCCACCTAAAGTGACTCAGGTAGTTAGGTGTTGTTAATATATGGGGTTATTTTAGAGACTCAGAGGCCTCGTATAGTATCAAGATAACCGCCCTCACCTGCTGCCGCCATTTATAACAACCTTACAGCATTATATACATTAGCAAACTAACGTAATAATGTAACACAGTCATAACTATCATGTGAGGAACAACACAGAGGTCGAAAGACTCCGTACTGAAGGGTGTCTGGTATTCGAAAATGGAATCTATCAATTTACAACAATGATGGAACAATATATCTTGCTTGATTTATGGCTTTCGTTCGTTTTAACTATTCCCGCCCATCACGTATACATATCAACTTTAGTTTCAATCAGTTTACAGATACTGGAAGGTAAGGATAGGATTTCATAACTGCTTCTCTAAAAATAAACTAAACTCACTTTATTAAAACTTTCTTATTATCATCAGTCGAGTGGTTCTGAAAAAGTCAAAGCCAAGTTTTTACTTCACGATGCCATGAAAACCTGACGGTCCCAGAGCGATTACCCAGAGAAAATATTAAGAGCACTTGCTATAACAAACTTCCAGAAGTTTTATTAAAATCGGCCAGGCAATCGAAGGTTGGGGACGGCGTGACACAAGGCAGACCTAGCGTAAGTTCACACCAGTAAAATGATAAAACACACAGTAGACCTAACTGCGAATGGGTACCGAAATTTTAGTTGGAGTAGTGAAGGTGGTCGGGTGCAGTGCCGGCCACATTGTATCTGTTTACCGAAGTGTGTTGTACCCGAACTGCTCCTGTGGTACCTTCTTTTCACCATTCAAATTATTATTTTTTTCTATAGTACTGAAAATTATCACCTCAATGGATGGAATATTGTTTAATGACATTACCTCCATCAGTGTTTACATTCCGTGCAGAGAAATAGCTCTCTTGGTGAGTACTTACACTTGAACAACTTTGGAGAATTGAGTCATTTTACATGAAATTTTTGTATCGACCAAGAGTAAAACTTCTCTCAATTTCCAATACTGGAGACCGAGCAAGATTGATGACACCTTTGTGCACGTGTGTTGATGATAGTGATGCTTCCAGCGTTTACCAGTCTTTAACAACTCTACCCTAACTGTGAGACACGTTGTACTCATCACCTACTTTATCATCAAACTGTCACCGGTACACACAGTTAAAAGGACAAATATCGGCGTTAAGACCAAGTGCCGATAGTATATTTACATTCAATCCCATGGCTCTATTTTTACAGTTAGGGATAAAATATTTATTTCCTATTTTTCGATCATTTGATATATTGATAACTTTACTATTGGTGTAACTGGTACTTTTTTTTAACCCTTTTCTAACGTGGATGATATAATGTGAGGAGACTTTCAGAGATGTTATTTTACTTTAATTTATAATTCTATATCTGATCAAATTATTGTGTGCGGCTGTTTGTTTATCTTTGCCGTTCCTGTTTATTGAAACAAATCGTCATTAGCTTCATATATTCGTAAATGTTTCTAGAGAACCGTGAACTAAAGACAACGATCTCGATATACTGCAAATATACCTTAAATACGGACACTGTTCTACACCAGCTTGGACCCATAATTGATAAGACTAAGCACTGGAAAGATTATAAAATAATCCTAAAGAAAATAAAAAAAACACACACACATAATCTGTGTGTGTGTGTGTGTGTGTGTGTGTGTGTGTGTGTGTGTGTGTGTATGTGTGTGTGTGTGTGTGTGTGTGTGAAGCATTACCCTTACTGAACAAACTCGTGCCAATTGACAACAGTACGCCTTTGTAACAAATGAAAGCAACAAAACAAATAACGCGTCTTTATATTTTTAGTCGGGTTAAAAATTCAGTTTCGTGTAGTAACTGACAAAACAAATAACAATAATAAATCACAGACATGACTAACTCACGCTCGTCCTGGATTAGCCAAACTAAACCTGACATCGACAGAAAATATTCCCTTTCCAAATTGTGATAAAAATGTGTTTCGTAAAAAGTGGAGAGCAACAAAGAATATATCATTTTTACAAGGAATTTAAGGCAAGACGGACTACCTGAAGAACTGAGGTGCGGATAATACAAGATCTACAGTAAGTCTAATATAAAGCTTCATATTTGCAAGAGACACTAATACACAAGTGACACCTCCTACTACAACATAAGAACAAACACAAACTGCCAAAAATAAGGAGTCAATTTGGTTTGTTTTACTGATTGTGTTGAGTGATTTTTAAGGACTCTTGAACACCCAGATGTTTAAAGAAAATTTCGGTACCAGACTAAGAAAATAAAAAGTAAATCCTGGAGATATGGAACGAAAAAGATCCCAACACCGAAGAAAGGTATTTTAAAGTTGAGGTGAGTAAGATACTTCACGTAAATTACTCAAGAACAATAAGGCTGTTCCACACACTTTACAGACTAGCACGACACCACAGCTGTCCCTCATGTTTCAGAATACGAATTAACCAGATGAACCCTCACAAGATGGACCAGGTTGTACAGGGTTGGAAGATAAAGGGAAGCATTCCTCCACTTGCAGCTGGGACACTAGTCAACACTCCTCCCTGTCTTGTAAATTATGGACCCTCGTTGAAGACCAAATCGTCACTCCATCCAACAAATATAGTGTAGAACAAACGGCCTCTGATGCACAACGTAAAGGTAAAATTGAATACAAGTACCCATTTACAGCTGGGTAGACTGAGAGTGCTCCGGAATTGAATTAACGACTCTTAGGAGAAAAGGCATATAATTCTGGATGGCAGGATAAAAGTATAAATAATTAATAGGTAATATTGAAAGTATGAGGGACAAAGCAAGGCAGAGACGGGTTGATGAATTAAATTAAAAAATGGGACCCAGAGAGAGAAAATTTGGGAGGATTAGTAAAGTCAAACCAAAACGTATGGAGTGGAGAGCCATGGTCGCCAACACCCTCACACACGGGGATAACACCTTGAATGATTGAGTTATAAACACCAAATAAGAAACCAGTGAGCCAGGCTGTGTGTCCATCACGGTGGATGAAGAACACAACAATACAACCAACCCAACTTCTCAGCCTCCCTCCCGCTCCTTCCACAACCCAGGAGCTGACCCCACACATTCCCATCTACTTTTAAACTACCAGACACCCTAAGCCAACTACTGTTCTTTTGTACGCCGGACGCTCCTCAGGGTTATGGAAGACGTAATTCACATAGAGGATTATTCAAGGGCATGGCGCCATTCACTCCGCAAAGGACGTGAATCAATGTAGGGCAGGTGTTGCTGACTCTTTAAGACGACGCCTCTCGAGACACACTCACGTAGGTCCAAGAGCATCACAATAACTGGCTCGATATATGGGAGACAAGATCCAGATACTTAGCCATGTTCGTATATTTGAGTAATACAATGGACATGGCTCATAAGGAGGACTCTTTAAAGTCAGCTAGGTGTATGGAAGAGCGTGGGCTTTGGCGGAGACGGTAGCCAGCAGTCTGAAAATTGTACGATGGATGAAGACAGTCAGTGGCTGGTATGGTGCAGACGTTGGCGGGGTCCTCAGTCTGGCACAAGACTTGATGCACAGGCAGGCTAACAGGTTCCCGACGCTGGCTGGGTACACAGTCTAGAGACTCTAGAGAGTCTAGAGCACGGCTTAGTGCAGACAGTGGCTGGTAGACGCCAGACGTGGGCAGGGGCGTGGAGACTGTTGCTATTAAGGTCTAGACGGGCGGGGTCATTTAATGTACGACATGATGGAGACAGGGAGTAGTTGGGCCCGGGAGTTGGAGAAGTAAATGATCTGGCGAGAAAAACCTGTTGGAGATACCGAAAGGTCCGAGTGTTGGCGACGTTATTGTCTACCGTAAGTCTGAGAGCAAACTGTGACATTTAAAGTCCAGGAGTTGAAAACATAGTTTCCCGTAAGTCTGGGTTGAGAACAACGTCGAGTATTCTGGCGTGGCAGATTATTATTATCATCAACATAATGAAACATTTTAGGAATGTAAAGCTACAATACTAACTGACATAACAGTTTGCAGTCAAATATAAACACAAGACTTTGTTTCTGTTCACTCGTGGCGAGAATTATACAAGTACATAACTCATACTGTACAATTCTTGTGTCATAATATGTGTACAGAAACACAGCCTGGAAATTACAGGCTGGCATCATGCCTCATCCTGAAATGTGAAATTTTATGAATAGCAGCATATATATATTAAACGTCGCTCAAACAAAACTTAACCACGTCTTGATATTTTACCTAAGTTAGGTTCGGTTTTAGGTCAGGTGGGGGTAGAAAGGGCTCTTATATATCATGTGCAGCAGCAGACAGTTGTGGTCAACGCCAGGTGGTGGCCCGCCTTCCCTGCATGCCAAGTGACCTACTGACCGCCGCCTCCCACCGGCAAACACTGGCCAGGTAGGCCTATGTTTGCCAGGAGGAAACAGAGGGGTGTGTGCCTGGCGGAGCAAGGATGAAGGAAAAGAAGGGTCAGACGTGTGGTGGAGGGAAGAAGAGGGGTATTCTGGTCAAGCGTTTTGTTGAGTGGGGGGAGGCAAGTGTCAGTCGTTGTGGCAGAGGAAGGTGTGGAGGCGTGGGTCAGCCGTGTCGTGGAGGAAGGAGGAGGCGCGGGTCAGCCGTGTGGTGGAGGAGGTAGAAGGCGCGGGTTAGGCGTGTGGCAGAATGAGAAGGAAGAGGAGGCAGGAGTGAGGTGAGTAGAGAGAAGGAGGTGAAGGTCAGCCTTAAGACCGAGGAAGAGAGGAAGTTTGAGAACCGTGAAGAGGAGGGAGGCAGGGAGTCAAGGAGATGTATGGTGGAGGAAGAGAAGAAGAGAGGGAGTCAGGGAGGCGTTTGGTGGGAGAGAGGAAAGGAAGGAGGGACAGGGTAAGAGAGGGAGACGTGTGGTAGAGGAAATGGGGGAGGGAAGCATGTGGTGGAAGGAAAAAAAAGAGGGATGCGTGTAAGGGAGGGAAGGAGGCATGTGGCGTAGGAAGGGCGGGTGTTAGTGAGGCGTGCAGTGGAGGGATGGAGGGAGAGAACAAGTTTGGGAGGAGTACAGTAATAGGTGGGTTTTAAGGCATGTGGTGGAAAGAAGGTCAGGTGTGTGGTGGAGAGAAGGTCAGGTGTGTGGTGGAGGGAAGTGTGAGCGAGGCGTGTGATGGAGGAAAGGAGGATTGGAGTCAGACATAGTGCAGAAGGCGGGAAAGAAGCACACGGGTCAGATGTAAGGTGACGGGAGAGAATGGAGGAGAAAGAAAGAATGAGGAGGGGAATCACGAGTCAGGCACGTAGTGGAGGGATGGAAGAAGGCGCGGGTGAGGCGTGTGGTAGAGGGAGGATAGGGAAGGATGGAGGCTAAAGTCAGATGTGTGGTGGAAAGAGGGAGGAAGGAGCCGGCCAGGCGTGTGGCAGAGGGAGGGATGGAGGAGGCGTGTGGTGGAGGGGTAGAGGGAGGGAGGGAGGGAGGCGCGGGCACTAGCAGGGGCGCGGGTGCTGGTGGACCTCAGTGTCTCGCAGGTCGGTGTAGCGGGTGGAGGAGGGCCGGGGAAAGAGGGCAGCGGCATCACTGGCCATCATCTGTCACGCATCGCCACGAACGGCCACGTACAGCCACGTATCTCACGAAACAGCGGGCTGCGTCGCGGCCCAAACGGCTGGGCTGCCTGGGGCGACGCTGACCTTCCTGGTGCAACAATCCCTCACAAACTCTCGTACAGTGAGAAAAGGAAATATGCGGACGAGGGAAGACTAAATGTGACCACTAAGTAGTGTTAATAGGGCAGGAAACGACAAGTTGCAATACTGGGGGCGTCTTAGTGCAGCAGGTTGAGCCACACTCGTCACCGGCTCAATTCTGCAGTCATCACTAGTATAACTTCATTACCTCGTGTCGTAGTCTCACTCACAGTGATCCTGCTTCCTCCATAGCAGGAAATTATCTCCATTCTAACTAATCAATATCACTATTTTGCTCATACACTTACCTAATCTTCCTATCGAGGAAGTTTGTAAGATAATCATAGTTGCAATGCTAAGTGCAATACGGGGAGAGTAAATGACTATTCTCACGTTAAATCTGACGAATCAAGTGTCTGTCACAAATCTAGGTTCATTAAACTGACGATACAATATCAACTATATAAATCCTTTCCATCACTCATACACAAAACTCTTAAGTCTATCCCTCAAGATCTGTGATAGTCCGTGTCCTAGTAAGCAAAGTTCACACACACATATTTAAGTGCGATAATCTTCTCTTACTGTAGATAACTCTCCTTCTCTCTCGGGAGCCACGCCCCCCTCCTCCCCACAGCTACGCCTCTCACAATACTCAAGTACTCTACACAATTCTTACACGTCTGAATCCTAAAACAACTAACCAAACTAAATCTATACTTCCAGCCCACAACCACGCCACCTATGCTCCAGCCACGCCCCCACCCCACGGTCACGCTACCCACACGGCCATGTTTCCACATATTCATCCACCCATCCACACTCCAACACCATCCACATAACTACCAATCACACCACACCATAACAACTCTCAATCTATAACCACGTGATTCACCTAAACACATTACAGCAACCACCAAACAACCACGTAAAACCACTCCATAACATCGCTACCTGTACCAGAATGTCCACAACCACGCCATCTTTACCACATTCCAACCACTCTATCAGTATTATCCACGCCACACCACACAACCACATCACCCTTGACTCTACTCCTACACCTTCAACCTAAACTCCCCCTCCCTGCCTTCCCATAACCATGTCCGCCACCCTAATGTTGCTCCTCCACCCTCATAACCATGCCCCCATCCTACTGCTGCTCCCACCACCCTACTGTTGCTCCCCCACCCCCATAACCAAGTCCCACATCCCACAACAAGGCTCCTGGGGGTACACGTACTAGCCTCTCCCCTAGACCAAGAAACACAAAAACACAAACGTCATCATCTCTTACAATACCTTATCAGTGTTTCCCTCCCCTCCCTTGCCCCCCACTGACAAGATTTATAGCGTCACGTCGTCTGCCCAACACAAATGTTACCCCACACCCCTATATTTCTACGTCGTCTTCCACTCCTGATAAGAGGAAAAAATAATGACATACTCCAATCTGATTCCTTTATCTTGCCAGTCGCCCTCACTCCCTCCCTCCTTCACCCATTGCCATACTCTCCTCGCCTAACATCCTCCATCATGATCCATTCACTCCATAATATAACTCCGGTTCTAGAGTCCTTCACATCTATGAAGGCTTCAGCGCCAACCAACTCCTTCCCAATAGTCAGTCTCTCTCTCTCTCTCTCTCTCTCTCTCTCTCTCTCTCTCTCTCCTCCTTACTCTTTCCGTGCATCTCCTTTCTTCAATTCCCCCTCCTCCACCCTGGCAACTCACCCACATTCAACATTTTCTCGGTTAGGATCCTCTGGGACGACCAATTTCATCCTGTCCCTCGTTCATCCTTGTCCTCAGCTACTCCCTGCGGCTTCTTGCTCTCAACCTGTGTCCCTCACGTCCAGGAGCCACTATACCAACCACCACAATGTAAACACTGGATTTTGGAGCCGGACCTTGTGCTAGCAAGAGACCGGTTTTCATACCAACCGAATGTCAAGTTACACTACCAGGCATCTGAACTCAAATGATCCCAGAGCCGGTGAGGGGGAAACAACTAAGGTTCCTTCGCATCTCTCTCTCTCTCTCTCTCTCTCTCTCTCTCTCTCTCTCTCTGTACTTGACCAAGGCACAGGAAAAAAAAAAGTTCCCTTCAATTTAAGACTATCTTCTCTTTCATGTCGCTTCGTTAATAATTAAAACTCAAACATTAAACCATCGCACTCCAGGTCTGGTGGTGTGTCAAGGAGAGAAAAAAGCAATCATAGAGCGTCCTTATGTCAGGGGACCGTAGAAGTCATTGTTGCTTGGAGTATATGTGAGTCTGACGAGGAGGGAGTAAGCTTGGCCTCCTAGGACATTTTGCCTGTGTGTGTGTGTCATCCCCTCTCTAACAGTGTTGTCATCTACCTTACTCCCTCTCCCCTTTAAACCATTCACCCCCTCCCTCACCCTCTCTTCCTCCTAAGCCTTCCTGCTCCTTGGTCCCTCCTACCAGAATCAATTAATGTTTTTCCCCTCTCTCTCTCCTGACCCCTTTCTCATCCTTCCTCCGCCCGGCACTTCATAATATCTCTCTTCGCCCTCTCCCCATCTACAACCATTCTACATTCTCTTCTCTCCCCCCTAGTTTCATCTTCCCCTTCATTGCTCCCCACCCTATCTATACAACACCAAGGCTCGTTATCAACACCCTTGTACTCCCTCTAGGTAGTCCGGTAACCCCACACACTCCAGCACCTGTCTACGCTGACTCACTACTGTGGCTAAATTTCACCTTTTGGCCTTAAAGAGCAATTTGACCTTTGACACACTCTTGAATTTCTTTTTTTTGTGTTTTATCGAGGAAAAGTTTGACACCCCCACACACACACATACACCCACACACCCACCTGTTAATATGTCAGGTTATAAAAAAGCGTACAAAAAAATCTGAGGCACAAAAAATCTGAGGCAGACACAGGCATCAATACTCGAGGTAGGAGAGAGTGGGTCACACAGGACTATAGGGAGGATCTGAGAGAGAGAGGAATGATACCAGGAACAAGTCGTGGGTCTCAAAGTGGTCGCCGTCCTCACTCTTCCAAGACAAAGGACATCAATGGCAACCCGATGAAACTAATTCGGGGAGGTGAAGGACACGGGTGGTGGTGGTGGTGAAGGATGTAGTGGTGGAAGTGGTGCTGGTAAAAGGACTAGTGATGATGGTAGTTGTGGTGAAGGTGGTGGTGGAAGTGGTGGTAGCGGTGGTAGCGGTGCGGTAGAAAAGGGGATGTAGTGGTGGAGGTGGTGGCAGTGGTGGGGGTGGTGGTAGTGGTGATGGAGGTGGTGGTAGTGGTGGTGGAGGTGGTGGTAGTGGTGGTGGTGGTGGAGGTGGTGGTGTGGTGGTGGAGGTGGTGGTAGTGGTGGTGGTAGGGGTAGTGGTGAAGGTGGTGTAGGAAACGGGTTGTGGTGATGTAGGAGAGGGGGAATTGCAGTGACAGTGAGTGGGTGGGTGGGTGGGTAGATTGGTGACAAAAACGACAGTTGTGGTGACAGTGAGTGGACGGTGAAGGCGAGTGACGATGGTAGGTAATAGTGGTGTTGGGTGATGCCTTTGTGATGATGGATAATTGAAGTGGTGTTTGTATACGTTAATGGTGTGGTGATGGTAGCGGGTACTGGGTGGGTAGTGGTTGTCGTTTAAATGGCTTGTTGATGTTGGTGACAGGCATTACCACACACACACACACACACACCATCACCAACACGAATATCACCATCATCATCACCACCACCACCACCAACCAATATCACTATCATCACATCACCAATATCAAGATCATCATCACCACTCATAACATCATCAATAACACCATTATCACCCCCACAAACACAAGAACTGTCCACAACAATATTCTCGGAGGAAATTTTTCTCCAAACTTTCAATTCCTATTCAAGTCAATTTCACACTGACCGATTACAAAGTTGTTTTCATCCCCTGTGTTGGTGCCAAGTGTGAAGGTTGTGTGTCAGAATGGTGATGTCAAGTGTAGGGTTGTGTGTCAAGTGTGAGGGTAGTGTGCCAGAATGGTGGTGTCAAGTGTGAGGGTTGTGTCAAGTGTGAGGGTAGTGTGTCAGAACGGTGGCGTCAAGTGTGAGGGTAGTGTGTCAGAACGGTGGCGTCAATTGTGAGGGTTGTGTGTCAAGTGTGAGGGTAGTGTGTCAGAACGGTGGCGTCAAGTGTGAGGGTAGTGTGTCAGAATGGTGGTGTCAAGTGTGAGGGTTGTGTGTCAGAACGGTGGTGTCAAGTGTGAGGGTTGTGTGTCAAAGTGGACGTGTCAATTGTGAGGGTTGTGTTTCAAGTGTGAGGTGTGTGGTGTGTCAGAATGGTGGTGTCAAGTGTGAGGGTTGTGTGTCAGAATGGTGGTGTCAAGTGTGAGGGTTGTGTGTCAGAACGGTGGTGTCAAGTGTGAGGGTTGTGTGTCAAAGTGGACGTGTCAATTGTGAGGGTTGTGTCAGAATGGTAATGTAACGTATGTTTTGTGTCAAGTGTGAGAATAGTGTGGCAATGTTGTGGTGTCAAGGATGAGATCTGTGTCAATAAGGTCATGAGCAAGAGACGTAGTGTTAGCATGGTAGTGTCAAGCCAGAGTTGTGTCATTGTGTTGCGGCCAAGCATGAGTGCCGCGTGTCAATAATCACAGCGCCAACCATCCCCCCTCCCCTCCCCCCAGCCAATAACCCCCTCCCTCCTCCACTCAGTCAATAACCCCCTCCCTCCTCCACTCAGTCAATAACACCCTCTTTTTCCCCAGTCATTAACCCCCTCCCTCCTCCTAGAGTACAACACCCACCTACATTGATCTGTTTCACCAGTAAACACCCAGTCTTCCTGTGCGTTCATGAAATGGTGGTGAGGTGGTGGTGGAGTAGTGGTGGTGTAGTAGTGGTGTAGTAGTGGTGGTGAGGTGGAAACGGTGAGCACGTCCCCACCACCACCGCCACCTCCCCCATACCACCACCACGTCGCCACTACTACCACCTCCCCCATACCACGACCCCACCACCACCACCACACCAATTTCCACACACCTCACAACACCACGTCCCACCATCCGCCTCACACCACATCACTATGGCTCTCCTCACGCCTCAAACGCACTCACACTCCATCAAGTTAAGTACTTGGGGCATACATGCTCAGTCCGGAGAGGCAAGGATCATACGCCGTATTTATCAGTAATATATCTCGTAAGGATAGATAGTCCACACATAGAGTGATGCATCTCTCTCTCTCTCTGTAATATTACCAGCCACTACACTCAGCAGTAATATAACCAGAACAAGTTAAACACAAAGACTTCCCCGCGAACTACCTTTATTAGACGGAACGTAACACCACACCAGTCAACACCATTTCACTTATACGTCATCGAGAGAACTACAATAACATAAGCCATAACATTTACATCAATTACCACATCAACCGCAGAGAAGAATCATAACAACACATAATCATCACAACTGCAGTCATAACTACCTACATCACCATCCTTATAAGCATCATCACCAACAAAAAACATACACATTACACTACCACCAAAGACAACAAAAACATCATTGGTGACAACACGGCCTAGCAACTTCGAGTATAATGAATGAACACACACACACACACACACACACACACACACACACACACACACACACACACACACACACACACACACACACACACACACACACACACACACAAAGGGCTATAAACACTGATAACTGTGATTTATATAAAGGTTACTGCGTCTATTTCTCCTATATTACCTCCGATACAACCTTATAACGGCTCCCTTCCTTTCTCCCCATCCAGTACCCATTCAACCTTGATATCTAACCTCGCCCCTTAAATTCATTCCATCCTTTCCATTACACACACACACTGCACAATACCCCATCTATTGTGTCGTCTCTAACACCCCCTAACACACTTCCCTGCCCTCTCTAACGCACTCCCTCTTCTAACACTAGCCTCCAACACCTCCCTAACTATCCTTAATAAACATTTCCCTCTCTAAGACACACACATTATCGTCTCCACCACCTACTCCGCCTCCTTGTTCTATTTTTCTCCAAACCTAAGGAGCCCTCAGGTTTTCAGCGTCGAGGGGAAGCAACAGGTGTTGTAGGCAGGAGTAAACCCTTTAAAGTATCCCCCTAAGGTGCATCCTATACAGAGCGTCCCATTACGTGTGTTCCTGGGGTGAGGCGACAATCATGCCCCGTGTCCTCTGGTGGCTCCACTGAGGGTGATAATGGGACCTCGGGAACAAATGGTCCACGGTAACACTCTACACAACAAACATCCTTACACCAGTAACCTTAGTAAATAATATAGTGTCAATTACCGTGACTAACACCTCATGGTACAGCTTCCCTCAAACCACATTACCCTTTATACATTTTTTTCCCATAAGCCAAAATTTTAGAATAAAGAATAAAATATTTTTTTCTGGAACAAAGACAAATAATTACTCATGGGACTCATTACCCCGTCAGCAGCCAAACATCAATATGACAATTCCTGGGTGACTTATAAAATATCTTGACTCATATTCAATACTTTCCCTCCCTTGCCTCATTTTTTCTTCATTTTAATTCCTCATTTGAATATCCTGGAGAGTTAGTTCGACTCTTCAGAAGACCTCATTTTTTTTTTACTTCTTGTTTTAATCCGTAACTCTTCCTCGGTGGACCAATGCTCCTCTACATCAAATTCCTCTTCTTTTCATCTCCCTCGCTATTCACAGGCACAACACCCCCTCCAATGGACCACTTTCCTTTATACTGTCCTCTTATGTATAAATATTTACTTACCCGCCCATCACTTCTTCAAAACCAGGATATCCTTTACAACACGCACCATTTCTATCCCTTTTTGCCCAACACTAAAGGATGGAGGAGGGTGTTGACACCAATCCTGGGCGGTGCCACTCCACACGACCAGATCCACATTTGGCTACTTCTCAGGCTATTACAGTAGCGAGACAAGAGCGTCCCGCCACCAGCGTTACTACATCGTATTGATCTCCTTCCTTCCGCTTATATTCAGGGATGCTACGCTGCCCTTCCGCATGTTGTTAATATCCACAACTTAAACTCCTCCCGACGTATCCAGAAAATATCTGTAACATATCTTGAATTCGTTATAATCATTTTCACAAGTGACGTTAACGTATCGTATTGATTATAAGCCTACTAAATAATTACCTCTCAACAGCCATCATCGTGTTAAAACGCAAGACTCGGCGTTGAGAGCATTTCGTTGGTGTAACTATGCACACATTGTTTAGGGATCGTTTTGAACCTCTAAAAATCATCGACAACTAAACGCGCCTTAATGTCCTTTAAACACATCTTAAAGCTTTACTCTCTCCGTGAATGGTAACGACCACGTTATATCTCCACAACTTTCAGGACTACGACAACGGTAGACATTAAAGAGACACCACAGCAGCGAGCCAGTCTGCGGACACCTGGTTATTAATTAGTGATCACCAATACCAACTCCAGCACAGTAAACTTCACTACATCATACAAAGTGAGGAATCAATAAGAAAATTGACACCTCAATACATACAGGATATATGAGAAAATATTTGAAATAAAGTGGTGAGAGTGGCGGCAGTGTCCGGATATATGAGATAGTGAAGAGTGAGAGGGAGTGTGAGGAGCAGGGAGGGAGTGAGAGAGTGTGTGAGAGAAACGTGAGGAGGAGGATAAAAGGAGCGCGAAAGGAAGACGCACCTGCGAAGATCACAGGAGTCGTCACAGAGGAGTAAAGGATTACCAGACAATACCAACAAGACCAAGAGTCTCCCACCACCACCACCATGAACCCAGCTAACATCCAGCCTACATTCATGGGCTTCTACAACAGTATGGCCACCTGCTTCAGGAAGTACACAGGTACAGTAATGTAACCACCTACACCTGCAAGGTTTGTGCCACTTCACCACAACAGCCGTTATGATGGGTATTTATAACACTCTTTTCATTCCATCCTATATTATCAATTACCTCCATTAAGTCAGTCAGTTATATTAAATATTTAAGATGCACGAGGTCAACCAAATCCAAGGGTTTGTAATATATTTTTTCAACTGGATAAACAGTAGTTAACCGTATATACAGTATCTAGGTTTTGACATTTACAACAACGACAAGAAAAGTGAAACTAATCTCTTGTCATGAATTGTTAAGATAGCCAACTTGTTCTCTTAAGTCGTTTTGTAAACTTCCCGGTGTAAACATTTGGTCCAATTAAACATCAACGCATTTATCACAGGTCCAATGATAAACAAAATATTACAAGTCGGTCACCTATAATTCTACTTCTATAATGTAAGTATCTTGAATTGTCTAGTCTGCACACAAGCTCAATTACAAGCTCAATATATCATATAATGCAGTAAATATTCTTAGTTAAAAGTGAAATGAAGTGGCATAGTTCAATCATCAGCTCAATTTTTTTCAACCAAGAATTCACATGTCTAGTAATGTACTAAAGGAAATGACACACTACAGTAGATCCATCTTCAGCTTTCTATCTGAGGTGTCAGAGGCAAGCCCACCTTGAACATGGGTCACTTTATGCTAAAATATATTCCCTTAACTGGTCCAACTGTCACATGTAGCTACCAGTTCTTGGGTCTCACACAGGTAAAGAATAACAGCGACACGCCTTATACACACATACACACAAGTAGCTGTTATCATTATTTAATATGAATCAGCACATACAGTACAGACAGAGACACAGAGGCCTCCTCCTTGAGCTCATTCTCCCACGGAGCTCCAAAGCATTCCAGCTTTGGTTGGGAATTCCTCACCACATTCTTGGACGGTTTCAGGTCGAGCCAGGCATTCTTGGAACTTACTAACACAGGAGAATATGGCCCTTGATCCGGACCGTCTGAATCTTGATCTGTGGTCTACAAACCTCCTTCATTATTGGCTAATAACGAATCTGGTTATTCTTCCCTTTACTGGTTAATAATACATCCAGACATCCTTGCATAAGATAAGTAGCCGGTGATGGACGCTTGACTTGTGACGAATCGGGAAAATCCTTACAGAGAAAATACGAAAACTGGGAATGTGTGTGTTTCTGACGAGTAGAATTAATCCAAGACCTTCTAGTGTTAATGGTCAGTGTTAAACCCAAACATTGTGTGTTACTGACCAATATGGAGCCCAAACATTCTCGTGTTAGTGACCAATAATTAACCCAAGACCTAATTGTCTTGACCAATGACTTGTGTTAGTGACCAATAATGAACCCAAGCATTCTAGTGTTACAGACCAATAAGGAACCCAAGACCTAGTTTTAATGACCAGTGACAAACTCCCATCGCCACACTCGCAACAGACCTGACAACAGTGATAGGCATAACATTTGAGCTGAACAAATAACACTCAAGACATCGTGTGCATGAGACGAACCTCCATAAACTAAATAACTATTACAATTTAAAGATGCCATCAGTGTGCAAATACTAATATACTGTATGTAAACTGGTAAACAGTCACATGATTACTCGAGAACCAGGCAAGAGTTTTTGGGGGGTAATTACACAGAACTAAGGTAATTCTGACAACGGTGTAATTCTTCAGCATGGTCTTTACTTCTCATCGATGGCCCCATGAATAACCTAATCTGACACTCTGGGTGGCGGGGTGTTGACCTTACTTACCCAGGGAGAGGAGAGCATTAACGGGGATGTGGCAGAGGAATTGTCCTTTCTTCCACTGACTGCTCTTTGACCTCACTCACACATCAGCGCCTCTTGGAGGTCACCCACACATTCTTAAACTCTACCTTATCTTTTAACACCACGATTTCCCCCCAAAAAATTTGTATATTATAATGTTTTTGTTTTGTTTTGAGTTTTTTCATACGATTAACGGATAATTTGAGCTGAATAACAAAGACAGCCAGCAGAGAAACACTTAAAGGCTCACCTGCTGTAGATATATGTAGTGTTTCCCTAACCTAGTACCAGTTTCCTCACTGGTCACCCTTCATTCCTCTCCTCCCCTGCTCTCGCCCCCTGCTACATCTATCTTCCCCGATTGTCCTTCCCTCGTTCATTTATCCTCCCCTGATTACAATTCCTCTTCTATCTATCTTCCCCGTTTATCTTTTCCAATACCTACTATCCTTCCCCTCAATTTTATCAAGGGTGACTCCTAACGCCTTTACTGCTGTATCATCCCCTTTAATACGGTGCCATCACAGCGACGATCCTCCTGCGTTACCTGCTACAGTACCATCCCTGGCGGCCCGTTGCCCCCCCTACACCCCTAATGGTCCTCTCCCTCACCCCCAACTTCTAAAGGCTTCCTTCCTCTTCCTATCTCCCTCTGAGAGCCACTCCCCCCATGCTAGCCTCTTGAAAGCTCTCTTTCTTACTGTACACTATCCCTGAAGACTTTCCCCCTCATCCCCACTCTCCTGAGGTTCTCCCCCTTTATCTTCGCTTCCATGATGGACTTCTCCTTCACAGTAACCCCCCTATAGGCTCCCTCTCATAACTTAGCTACGCTGTAAGCCCCCTCCCCACTTACCCATGGCCATGTGTTAACCCTTAAGTGCAAGAGCAACACACACACACACTCGGGTGCAGTTGGTGCACCTGTAAGCTTCTATTAAGTTTCACAGACTCATGCTGGGTGCTGGAGCCCTCAAGAGGGGAGACATTTCCCCAATGTTTACTTATAATTAGTGGAAGCTCTCCGTCACCAGGAATTAACTGCATTTTAAAGAGATTATCTCATCCACTGAGAATGAGTCTCAGGGGAGCCCATATTGGATATATTCTCCCGGCACCTTGCACACAACACCCGACACGACTTCTCACTTTACCCAAGAAAACGTTCATGTTGTCACCTCCATATAATACCACGTGTTGTCTCCCGTGTTTGAGTCATAAGAGTATCAGATAACCAAAGGAGTCTGAGATGCCTACCACATCAACTATCAACAAAGCAAGTGTGCGAGCATAAGGCTGTGTTGGAGGAGGGCCCCCCAGTCCATGGAGGGCCGAGTGGTTGAGCTGTATGGTAGTTGTTAGAGCGTTATAATCAGAGGAACTATATTATCAGACACACTCTTGCAACACACCGTCTGTCACAAGTATCTCTATTTCATTATTATCACCTCCATGTCTCTCACTTTTATTTATATCCTGTCTTCTTGCCCCCATCTGGCTCCATGTGGCCAGCTATATCATGGGTTACGGACGGAGCATCATTCATAATCCCTTCTTTGCTTACTCTGGGAGGATTATCCCAGCTAGAGCGTATTATGTCATCAATACATCATCAACAGAGGAAAGTTACTCACCACCGAGGCATACATTCTTCTTAGTTTACCTTATGAACATCCGCATCCAAGGGAAAAAAAAACACATTCTTATACGATGAAATATTGTGAACCTAAAATGCATCATAATTCATTAATAAACTAAAATTACCCCAAATCAATGAACTAATACAACGTAAACAGAGTCAATTACAAGTGTCCACGGGGTTATTTTCACACACTTCTCTGTATCACTATTATAAAGGCGTGTTCTCAGCTACAGTAAGGATAAATAAAGAAATGGTGTGTGTGTGTGTGTGTTAATGATGCCAGAGTGTGGAGGTTGGCAGGTCACGTGAACCACCTCCACTTCCTGCCTAAATGGCTTCATCAGCGCTGACCTACACTAACGAAGGGTACTTGGACCTCATGTATCTTCTAGTCCAAACCTACAATAACTGCCCGAGTGTGTTCTGTCCCTTTAACTAAGACAACTCTGTTAATATTCGTCGGTGATTAAGTATTGCCGTAATAAGCGTAATTAATGTCAACTATTGAATAACACTGACCGCGTATAGGTCTCCAGGACTAACGGTTTAGATCAGTAGAAGTTCCCGACAGTGATGCAGGCAGTGTGACCGTGCATGTGTGTGTGTGTCACCCCTCATCCATGGGTAACACACTTCCTTTCTCGTAAACACTGCCCACTCTACCTCTGTTCCTTCCCTCCCTTCCTCATACCCCTCCCTCCCTCTCCCCATCCCTCCCTCCCCCACGAGCCTTGCTGGCGTGTAACAAGAGACGTGTTTTGCATTTTAATAACTTGTTTTAAAGCCAAAATGAAGGCCATACATATAGTTTTATTGGAGAGTTTGTTGGACAATAGGTGCTTGAGTGAGGTGGTGAGACGAAACTCCCTCACCTACTCCCTCGCCCACGCTCGCTGACACTTGACCTCTGACCTACAGCCTTGGCCAGGGAAGAGAGGAACACGGTCAAGTCAACTTAACCCTTACTGGACACTGAGGAGGTGGTAATGGCGGTGGGATGTAAGCATGGGATTGTGGAGGTGACGGTATGGGAAGGAGATAGGAGGGGAAGATATGGGAGGGGAGGATATGGAAGGGGGCAGTCAGGGAAGGTGATGGGAAGGGTGATGTGAGGGAAGGAAGGGCAGGCACACTACACTCCATCTTGAACTTGCACACACACACTGAAACAACACGACCCACACTGACATCCTCACCACCACCACCTCCACCATCTGTATCACCTCAATCATTATCATCACCATAATTATCACCATCACTATCATTTGCATCATCACCTCAATCATTATCACCACCACTATTACCACTATCATCATCACAACAACTATCACCACCATCATCACAACACACAACATTAATACAGGGGGGGGACAAACATATCACACCAACATTAAACACAGAAGAAGGACGATTCAACAAGACACGTGATCATAAAAGCAAGATTGAAGATATAAAAGACCACACATTACAGTACTAAAAATAAAGTATTTCAATAATAATGACGGCTTTAGGGAGGACTTTCAGGGGGACGCTCGTTTTACACCTGATGAGTAAGTAATTAATTGCTATATTTATCACAGACTAAAGCCATATAAGTTATCACCGCCTGGCCAATAGAGACAAGTAGCTGCTAATATAATTGTTTATTCCGATGAGCCGAGTGTTGCCTTCCATATTAATAATTCAGGAAGTTTATGATGTCTCTCTAGATCTAGGGGGTCCAGTTATAATCACCGGGTGTAATTAGCAGTTATATTTCCCGGGTGTAATCACAAGTCATTATCACCCACATTAATAATCCAGTCACGAATAGCGGTGGAGTTTGCGTTAACTGACAAGGTGTAATTATTTTATTATCAACTGTCTCTCAAGAACGAAGGGACTCAGGCGGCAGATGACAACGCCCTGACTCTTGGCTGTAACATAAAACACGGGAGAACCATCACCACCAACACCATCAAGACTAAAACCGTGATTCCGTACAATAAGGAATGATGGAACGAAATCTTACACATACACCACCATCCCCGCCTATTGTATACAAGCGGTGATGGATGGAATGAGCCCAATTAAACCAAGAATGGCACCAGTCAACCATGAAACAAGGCAGGTCAGGCTCAGGGGACGACCAAACTGTCTAGAAACTCAGTTCAACCTTGGAAATTATATAAATCAAATTAAGTATCCATGATTATCGTGAGGAACAACACTAAGAAGGATGAATCGTGACATTCCCAGCTGACAGGATGATGATCACACTCAAGAGTCTGGACAAATGGGCACAAGAACAGATACAAACCAACAAACATAGCAAAGATACACAAACTCGGGACAAATTAGATCACACATTAGGCTGACAGACAATACACCCGGGTTGAAGCCAGACAATAGTGTGAGGTAACCTCCGTCTACCTGGTGTAAGGGAGTATAACGCCTCCTACCTAGTGTGCGCGCATACCTCCACCATCTACCTGGGTGAGAATATACTTTTATCTACCAAGTGTACAGGATACGGAGCAAGTACAACTTTCCCCTCAGTAAGATACAGGAGAACAAACTCATGAACTAACGAGTGAGGTAAGTGAGGGTGCCGCCACTAATGAGGGGTCGCCACGCCGGACTGCCAAAACAAAAGGGGCACAGAATTCTTTTTAGTTCAAAGGGCTGCGTGAGGCGCTGGCACACGAGGCAACAACAATGGGTAAATGCCTCTCTCGCTCACTGAATGCCCGCCAACTGCTGGCTATTCATCACGGCTAGCTATTTAAGGAACTGGATATTCATTAATAGCAGGATATTCATTTACGGCCCATTATCCAATACTAGTCGGCTATCCATTCATGACTGGATATATCTTACTGGTTGGATATTCACCATAGGCTGGATATTTAGTTGGATACCGAGGCGGGTACGACTCACCAGTACTGTCGGAGGCTGGAGGGGCTGGTGGGTGAGCCGTGATGGAGACCAGGAGTAACTACCAGGAGGCCCCGAGACTAATCAATTATCCTCCATTAATATTCTCACCATCCCACCCTCATCGACCCGCTGTTCCGCCTCCACCAACCATGCCTAGAGACATCCAAGAATTTCTGTGGTGGATCCCTGCAACTTGGCAAACTTAATTCACTGTAGTTCTTCCGTTCTCTCCTCTTCCCGTTCTCTCCTCCGGGTTCCTCCGTCGCCTCTCACTCGCTCCCTTGCAACATAATCCCTTCCCTGGCGTCCCCTCTTAGCCCTTAATCCGTGACCATTACTCCTGGTGGCACCACATATCTCCCCCTGCTGCACCAGCTGCTGCTTCCCACTGATACACCACTACCATCACACGGCCCTCAAGGAGACGCCAACACCCTCGTATATATACCTGTTGTGTGGTATATAGCGCCACACCAACAACCGCATATACTACTCTAAATATACGGAGGCATCGCATATTCCTCTCTTTTCCACACTCAAGACATAACAAATTATTTATTCAATAATAAAGTCCCAAGTACCACCTTGAGAACATTCCTCCACTCTCACACCAGACAGCACCGCCGCCATCACTCACTCCGCCACTCATTAGGGTTCTTCCGCCAGCTGTCACACGGAGACAAATTTCTTTACTTTTGTCAGTCATCAGGTGTTTTATTCCATCAGTCAGAAAAAGGCACGCTCCCTCACTCTGCCCATCACACAACCACCCACTCTGCGACCGACAGTTACCCAATCTACCAGTCAAAATAACTGTTCGTTGACCACGGAGCCACACCACCTTCACACGTGACTCCACAAAATAAACAATTCAATGTTACATATAAGGATGGCAGACGCAGCACCACAGCACTGAATACCTATCCACCTCATTAACATTTCCTCAGTAGGTTGTTGTATCCTCATAATCCATAGTGATCGATGTTGCTGATCTTCCAGTGAGTGGCAGTATTATGGAGGATCATGGAGGATTCTCTTAGCTCAAGCTCGCGTTTCTGGCCCGACTTTTACAGTATGGGGATTAACACGACAAAATTAACTCGGTAAAAAATATATATCTCATTAAACCTACTTTACAGGGGAAGAAATAACACTTAAATTCTTTCTTCAACTATACCGAAAATTTAAGGTCATTTAAATATAAACCTAAACTAAACTAGACATAACCCCCAAAATATTAGCCTTACAAAACTCTTATACAACTAGTAATGTAGATACAGCCCAATTTTAACTAATCTTAAAATTATTTACAATACTATTCCATATCTTCTTATCAAAATATATGAACACAAAACTACTTATATTATTGTAACAGAAAAACAAAACGTATCACTAATTAACAAGCAGGTGAGACCGTACATCAAGGTGAGCGGCGGCGTGTTGGGGGAGGGGAATAGGGTAACAGCATCAACCCGGGTAAGATAGACGGACAGACGCACGTGTTGAGCAGTAGTTTGGCCACTCCCAAAATAGACCTACGCCACATCCCCACACTAGAGCGTTAAAGCCACGGTAGTGTTGACAAGACCCCTTTAACATGACGGCACGTTGCCCTACTACTGTGTACGACCCCTCCTCCTCCTCCCTCCTGCCCCGCCCACATACCTCCCCCGCATCTCAGCCCTCTCGCCAGGTGCTTCTCCCACACCTCTCACCTGCACTTCCCTCATTATCCCTAAGAGCGCCCTCCTCCCACAAACCTGACCCGGTAATAAGGTACACTACGAACTGGCACACCGTGTATATTATGTATATAACTAATTACCTGCCAGCTTTCTTTCCAAATCTGTTTTATAATTTATGTTGTATTGGAGTGAGGTGGCAGCAACACGCCGAGGACACTACGCAGATGACCTTGAGTGTATCGGTATATCCATCTCACCACTCAAGTTTGTCCCCACTTCAAGCCCTGAGTGTTGTCTATAACTCGTCAGTGTTACTCCCATTCTTTTCCTCTCCTTTCCAACAAACAGTTCTTGGTGTTTACTCCTCTCGTGTCCTTCACCACCTCCCCTCCTGCCGCCGCCCGCTACCCTCATCAATCTCTGCTCACCCCGGTAATAAGTTTCACATATGGTCGGCCAAGCGTATCTCAGTTTTATTACACGGTTCCTGTCTGTAGGCATCACATCCACAACTCCCAGTCCCCCCCCAACGTCTTCTACCTCCACCCAAGACTTCCATCACCTCACAATCCCGTATCTCCCCTTGATGGTCCGCCACCCAATATGATGCAGCTCTGTGTGTGTGTGTGTGTGTGTGTGACCACCATCTATCACGAAGAAATAATATATAAGTCACCAGCATAATCAAAGGCTTAGGCAGTGAGGTCCTCAAGAACATCCAGACACCTGACACGCGCACTCACCAGCAAAGACATCCTACACGAGGCTCTTCATGTCTTGGGGTAACACACACACACACACACACACACACACACACACACACACACACACACACACACACACACACACACACACACACACACACACACACACCTTTTTACATACACTCTTTTCACTCATATTCGTCATACAAACTCAGTATCATTTCGAGTATCCCCTTTATGCTAGTCGTCCATCCAGTCATCTATCCTGCCATCCATTCTGTCATCCACACTCCACGTATTGATTTACCAATTCATCAATGAGTGAACTTTCAGACGACCAAACCCTCCTGACGAGAACCATATAACTTTAAATAATTCAAAATATTTCTCCTGAAGCACATTTCTTACTCTATTCCTGGTGCATCATGCTGGACGTGTGCTGACATGGTCTCCTTAATTACGATATACCCCTGACGTGACCAGGAAGCACCAGCGACTAACTCATCACGAACCCTGAGATTTCTTCCTTCCTTCCCTGCTCCCCTCTCCTCCTCCACTACCTCCCTTTAATGTTTAAATGAAAAAGTTAATGACAGGAGTTAATGACATGGTGAAGAGGTCTCCAAGTGGGCGGCGAAGGGTGGTGAAGATTTAGCGATACTGAAGTTCTGGTGTACAAAGATGGTGGTGATGGTGGTGTGTGGGTTTGGAGATCAAGGTGTGGGCAGACAGACAGAAACACACACACACGATATTTACTTTAAAAAAATACGTCTCGTAACCACCACATCATTGACAGATCACCACCACAACACATCACTAAAGTAGCATAACACCACATCAAATCAGCAAAACATCACATAACCAGCACATCACCACCACATTACATCATATCATCGCTACTCCATACCACATTACCATCACATCACCACTACACCACACATCCTCACCAGTAATACATCACCACACCAAATCACAACACCTTTCATCAACAGACATCAAACAAACACAAAAAAGGAATAAAACGAAATATAACGAAAAACACAAAAAACAACCTGACATGTAAAGGAGAAAGAGAGAGTAATAAGACACACTAACATATCAGATGAAAAGGGGAAACAAGAGAGAAAATGAGAATAAGAGATGTGAAGGAAATAGAGGAATAACGTAAACAAAGGAGACAGTAGATACACGCCAGCCAGCCAGCCAGCCAGCCAGCCAGCCAGTCAGCCAGCCAGCCAGCCAGCCAGCCAGTCAGAGGGGGTGAGGGAGAGAGAAAAACTTAATGGCTGGAAAGAGACAGAAAAGAGAGCGCGGACATCACAGAGAGAGGACGAGGGAGTTGATATTGGGATGAAAGAGAGGAGGAAAATGGGGGAAGGGAGATGGTACAGAGGAGGACGGGAGGAAAAGAGGAGGAAAGGGGGAGGGAAGGAAGGAAAGAGGAAGTGAAACTGTGGGTAGACAAAGGAGTAAAGCAGATATGGTGAGCACATGATAGATAGATAGATAGATAGATAGATAGAGAAAACCAAGCCACATATTATGAAAGGTAAAAAGAAACACATTGACTCACTAACACCTAACTTCATTCTTCTACATTTCTTACAATTTACACAAAAGACCGACTATCCACGTGTCGAGGTTTAGGTTTAGGGTTGGGTTAGGTTAATGCTTATACACATACTACACGACACAACTTTACTTGACAAGTTCGATACCCAACAGCTTTACCCGCTATCAAAAACACATCAAAACAACACATTTGATCGCTTACCACACAAAACAAGAAGCAGGGAGCCACCCA
This sequence comes from Homarus americanus, assembly GCF_018991925.1. NCBI lineage: Eukaryota > Metazoa > Arthropoda > Malacostraca > Decapoda > Nephropidae > Homarus > Homarus americanus. Next base: position 983,924 of record NW_024754249.1, on the reverse strand, counting down.
CACACGTATAAGTCTACGGTATTGCATTGCCAGATTTCACTACCATCAACCCCGGGGAACAGTACAGTGACCTTTCACTACCCACACCTTTCTCACACAAGAATTCTCGATTAAATAATCCCCTTTCATCATATCAGAACTAATTATAATATTACAACACCAAAGAGATATTGCAATAAATAGGGTTATTTTTTTTCCTGTACACACACACACACACACACACACACACACACACACACACACCAAAGGAGTCGAGAAATAAAAAAAAAATCTTCCTTGATAAAAAAGAACCTGTTGCAACGAGGCAAGAAACGCAATGATTTTTCTTTTTAGTGGGGTGACCATAATTAAGAAGAGGGGATTGGGGTGGGCCAGGAGAGGGACTCCATCTATCACCACCCCGGATTCATCAGCGAGATGCGTCCCGAGAGATGCAAGAGGCTGCTGGTGGAGGTGGAGCACTGTGGTTGGTCGTGGCCTTAGCACTGCGAATAACACCGGCAAAGGTCTCGTGAAAAAATAATGCCCCGTGTTGTAGGTTTTTTAAGGAAAAGGGGAAAAGTTTGCCTACGTTTCTATTTCTATTGTTGGTAGAGAAACTGACTATCAATCTTTAACTGGAAATACAAACCAATGCAAAGACTGGAGACCGACTGGGTGAAATGGACGGGTGACAGTTCAATAGAGTGGACTATAATATTCCTTGAGTGGATATCTACCACATAAGATGGATGGGTGGATAAATGCAGGTGTGAATTTTAGATAGTCACAGTGTTGATCAGACAGGAAAGGAAAGGAAAGGAAAGGAAAGGAAAGGAAAGGAAAGGAAAGGAAAGGAAAGGAAAGGAAAGGAAGGGAAAGGAAAGGAAGGGAAGGGAAGGTGGGAGTGGATTAGTGAAGAGGCCCATTCATCACCACCACCTGAGCCCCCAACTCCATCATCACCTGCTTACTGCCCTCAACACACAAGGCACAGTTCACCTTTTATCCTCTTACGTTTTAATGAAGTCTGAATCGTTTGATAAAAATAATAAAAAAATCCAAATAGACAAAAGGTTTAGGGGGGAGAAAATACTGAATACAAAGAGATGAAGATAAAAACACACACAACACAAAAAACAGTGGAAATGAAACGAGAGCAAAGATTAAACACATCGAAATAATAATAATAGCCAACCTAATATGAGAACACTTTATAAAAATGAGAGGTAAAAACTACAACTGGGAAACAACATAATAAAATAGTAATAAAAATAAAATAACAAAGTGGTAAAAACACAAAAAGGAAAACTAAAAGATAGACTAAACAGGATATAAACACGTGGAAAGAAGGATAACGACGGGTTTCCAATGAACACTTTATCACGTAATTTTGAGGCGAAACATCACGGTATAATATCCAGTAAATTTTTGACCGAATTGTACCATTAATGACACAGCCTAAGGAGTTACTATGTATATACCTTGTGTGTGAGGCGAGAGTAGGGGGCCAGAAACATTCATTAAACAAGGCATTAAGTGACTATCATCCCCTAAGTCCTAATTATAAATCAACATCATTTAATCGAGGGTGAAGGTGAAGTTCCAAGCCTTGCGTCTCCCTTGGTAACATGTGAAGGAAAGGGAAGGAAGAGTAGCACCTAGATAATAACACACACAATTAATAACACCAACCAACAAGCGTATGAATCCCCTACAATTTTTCTTTTCTATATAAGTGTGTGAAGACTGGGTAAACAAGCCGAGGTGTACATAGCAGCAACCTAGAAAAAGGGACGTTTCCACTCCTCTTACCGCGTCGTTAATGAGGTGTGGAGACAGGAGGAGACCCCGTAACCATCCCCAGATAAAGACCAATTAAACACGCAGCAGGCGATTTCTATTCCGCTACTGTATTCAACTTGGCTCGAGTTTTGCCCTGCGGGACCCTCATCACCACTCACTTAACCTCCTCCTCCACTCACTCACTCACTTACTCAAACTCACATTATTTAAGAGGCTTTAGCAAAATTAACATCTAATACGACTATTATGAAAGTTCACAACATTAAAAATAAATTGTACACAATATTCTATGGTCGTTCCTTGTGTTTAAAAATAATCTGTTCATATGTATTCTCCTTTCCTCAGCAGTAAACTGAACCACTCTTCACGGACGGTGTCGATGCCCGCCTAAAACTCATTCCTACCAAGCGGAGTGAGGAAGGAAAAGAGGCAGTAAACAATGGGTGGTGCAATATTCCCGCGTCGCGCAACGGGAGGAAATCCATAACTAAAAATAACGAGAAATCCATTGTAACCTAAACTGTTTCGATACACGACGAGGGGAGAAAACCGCCTACATTTATCACCCACAAAAAGCGTATTTTACGGAAAATCGATATCAGTCGTACCTTTATCCTAACCGTCCTCCCTTCATCCAATCATACACTTGTAAGAAAGTCTCAAAGGAGTGAGAAGCACATAGAATAGAAGGCCACCTTGTCACGGGCATTAAGTCGCTATTCCCTCTGTAAAGGCGGAGAATCTTTCTTTAGTGACGACGCTGGCTTAAGACTAACTTCCCCCCCCCCATTCCTCCCGCTCCACATACCTATTTCCCCAGGCACCACATCCCTCTCCCCACCCTGATGGTATCGGGAAACAGCGAGGCCCTCAAAGACTTCTCCTGAAGTCTTTGAGCTCTTGAATACAACTCAAATCCATCCCGCTGCACACTCAACTTTTTGACCAACATTTGTTTGATTCCCCCAAGGCTGCTCTCGAGGGAGTTGGGGAGTTTTGTTAACGACCAAATTATATTTACTCATAACCCAATCAATAGCAAATCATCAACTCTTACCCCAAGAGGTCGCAAATGGTCAATGCACAAGGAGGCAGTTTCAGTAAAGACAGTGACTCTTGAGAAGACGTAAACGGTAAGGTGCGGGCCAGTGAGTGAGAGCAGCGTGTGAACAAGGTTATAAAAGGCGAGATACACAGCGAAGATGAAACACTCTATCAACGCTAACACCTTAAAAACTCTCTCCCACGTGATCTACCAAGAAAATACTCAAGTTAGGAATATCTCTCTCTCTCTCTCTCTCTTTCAACACTTTCCAAGTCGATCCCTGCCAACACACAAACAAAGCCCGAGACTGACCCCCTGGGGAGGAAGATAACCGCCACAATACACGGCAACCACCACTTCCACCTCCCTCTCTCCCTCCTGACCTTATTCTTCCTGGTCGACCGCGCGTCCATCACCCACAAACCTCAACCACATATCCTCACTCACTTCTCCCTGCCTAAAACAAAAATTTGTAGCAACGTAAATCACCTAAAGTCCGCTGCTGTTCATCGCCATAACAGATGCATTAAGACGTCAAGCTAGCTCACGTGCCTTATAATTACACAAGTGACATTTGAGCCTTCGTACAGGATTTGACCGTAGACTATCCCTTGCTTAATTATGTATTGAAAGAAAAATAGAAAGATTCAGTTCATGTGAGGTAGGCATACGGTATAGTCAAGTGTGAGGGTATGTGCAGTGGTCATGTGTTAATGAGAGTGTGAGAAGTGTCGTGTACTACCAAACATCAACATGTGAACACTGCACAGGACTCTAAACCTCCTACTGAAAACACGATGCTGTTCTGGGGGTTGATGGCGGGGTCCACAGCTTTCATCACAAGCCGTCACCACCTTCCCTCCCGCCTGTACTGTAGTAGGGGAGGTGTGAGCTCATTCATCTTGTAATGACAATATGACCAACATTATTAACAACAAGGAAAACAAGCTATTAACATTTAATAGGAAACTTCCTCCGGTGACCCCAAGCTTAACAATTTATTCGGGTACACAAACATTCAGTATATAAAAGAAAACCAAAATTATTCACGTTATGCACTGTAATTATCAAGAATAAACTCTGGCAATATAGCAAGAATCCAGTGAATTTAATAAGTTACAGAATTCCGGATCAACAAATTTACAACTTGAGAAACTGTTAAATCAATGTAACGTGTCAACATGGCAGAGCAGCCGTGGGAAAGTGTCCAGCTGTCCAATAACCCTCCAACTCCATCTTACTTTAATGGCAAATAGCAATCTTTCCAATCTCCGGCGAGGGGCATGTTGGAGGCTGAAACATGTGTTTACCCTCTGCTGGCCCCGGGTCAACACGCCAGATACTTCTGCCACGCACTCTTCTCTCTTCCTTACCATGACTATGCCTCACACAAGCTGTAAACTCATAATTATTAAGTCAAACAACTTTCCAGTAAGCCTGAGTCAAAACTCTCTTAGTTACCCTGTTAAAAATTTACAATTAAATCTTTGCAGACACACAGTAATATAATTTCTGACAACTTCCTAGTAATTTTAAGTAAATCACCTCAAATGTCACTATTAAGCACGACAATCTTAAATATCTTCCTGCCAGCACCACACGAAGACTGCCTAAAGCTACGCTAATATAAGGCCAAAGGGAAATCTAGCGTATGATCGCCAACACATTGTGTAGATGAAGGTGGGAGCAGACAAGTGGCTGGCATAACGAGTGGGCGGGCAGGCCCAGTGTAAGCCAAACAGGACAGCAGCGTGGAGCAAGAGCTTCAAATAACCTTCATTTTGGTACAACTTATGTGTCCAATACAGGCACGCGCACCTCCACTTACGCCCCATTAACACCCTTCACTCACCAACCACCATCAACACAAGCAGCTCCACCTTCCTTACCCTTCCCACACTAAACATTCTTGGCGAGCATTTATCCCCATCTTTCTCAGAAGAACTTTTAACGCGAGTTGGTGTTAAGTAAACAATATTTTACAATAACAAGACAAATTCGTTTAAGATTGCAATTCTTATCATTTACATCCATAAGTTCAACGAAAATAAATGTTGTCTGATTTTTTTTTACAGTGTCCTGCAATGCTCATTGGTGTTGAATTTAACCATCAAAAGCTACTTAATATTTCGAGGCACAACAATAATATCCCAAACACAATGCTATATACCACAACAATAATATCCCAAGCACCACAACACCGAACTTCCACAACAAGGAGAACTCAAGAGCCGTGCACCAACTCTCGGGTCTCCACACCCCGCATTTCACTTACTGTGCTCCGCGGCCCCTCACACGAATACCGCCTCTTATGAAACATTTCGCTTAACGCTTCAAACTCTACACTCAAGCGACCCCATTGTTCATATATCTCTCGCTTCTCTAATAACATAAATTCCTCACAGTCTCGCCCTAGTTCAAAGTAACATTACAAATAAAATAGCTATATGAGCTTGTATTCACAGTTCCGGAAACATGGTGTACCTTCAGTTTCAAAGCCTTTGACAACTTGTAGAATGACATCACACTCACCGGGTTATCATACTTACTTTTCCTCGTCAGGTATATATATATACATTACACTTATCATATACAGAAATACTTCACTACAGTTCGTCACGCATCTCAAGACTATCTAAGAAATATTTAACAATCATACACAAGTTGTTAAAATATGTGTATACCAGTGTGCATGTGGCTAAGTGTGAATTCGTACTAGTGTGTGTGTGTGTGTGTGTGTGTGTGTGTGTGTGTGTGTGTGTGTGTGTGTGTGTGTGTGTGTGTGTGTGTGTGTGTGTGTGTGTGTGTGTGTGTCGTGTGTGTTGTGTGTGTCGTTTGAGTAGTGTGTAGTAGTAGTGCGTGTGTAGTGTGAATAAAGGAGTGTTACAGCCGTAATCATGATAGAGCAAACTGTTTAGGCAGTCTTACACACACACACACACACACACACACACACACACACACACACACACACACACACACACACACACACACACACACACACACACACACACACACACACACACACACACACACACACACACACACTCACCAGCCACCCCACCTGCAGGCAACACACAGCGGGGTCCTCAAGTCGGAGTGCGCACAAGTAATTTTTTTTTTTAACTTCACCATACTGCTACAGCTGACCCTCACCACCACATACCTGCAATATGAAAGTAAATATAAGTTACCATTATACACTATACCGGTACTACTACATGTATGTATGTATGTATGTATGTATGTATGTATGTGTGTATGTATGTATGTATGTATGTATGTATGTATGTATGTATGTATGTATGTATGTATGTATGTAGGATCACTATTTACACCAGATATGTTGAGATACTATTTCTATTTCGTAAACAAATGAACAAACTATTTTCCATCAGCACTAATTGTAATAAATACCAGTTAAAAAAAAGAGACAAAGTTTTATACGAAATAAATAAAACATCAATAAAATATATTAAACTCAATGAGGTGGGACAACTAAGGCTAGGTGTGACTCGCCTTGAGGGTACAGTTAATGGCCCTACCTGATACAATATTAATAGTCAGTGAGGCACAACACTCGGACAGGGTATAAGTAAAACAACACGGGACACTCAACATAAAGTAAACAGTAGCTGGAGGCGATAAATTTCACCCCCCAGTCCTCTCCCTCCATCCCCGCGCTGGCTAACACAACACATTTATTTTCACCACGGCACACACACACACACACACACACACACACACACACACACACACACACCAGCAGGAGCCTCTCACTCCAGTAGAGGTATGGAGGTCATCATCACTTGACACTTCAATAAGCACGTACCGGGAGACCTTGATGATTCACGTACATTTTTGCCATCCACGTACATCTTCAGCCAAAGGTTCAATGTTCTTCTGATTTTGTTGTTGTTGTTTTACCGAGCGAACATTAAAAATTGTTCGCGTTATATTTTCATTATTTAATTCACTATGACATTCCCAACATATTTCTGAATATAAAGCAAACTATTTTCTAAAACAAACGTAATAAATTTAGAATAAAGTTTTCATAAAAACGCGAAGATTTGGAGAAAAAGTTGTTTGCATCTTTACAACTATGATAAAAAACAACTCCCGAAAGCCTTGCTAAGTAAAAAATGGCTTTTTCTACCCTAACCCTCGTGAAAAGTTTGCTTGTTGATATCAAAGTAAAAAACATCTTATATATGATTCAACAAAATTCAACTGTCAGGAAATAAATTATATATGCGAACAATGGATTGTCGGAATTCGATTATGCGTAGTTTATGGAGGTGCTGGAATTATACCAACACTGCCACCAAGTTATATTTCTGTCACTACCATCCTAAAGTTGTCTTATTGCCTCAGATATACAACACAGTCAAAATTAAATCATGCCGCCATCATGGTCATACAACCTTACACCACCCGAAAATTCAAACAAAACTAATGGACTATAACAATGAAACAAATAACACCTGGAAATGATAGAAGCAGCAGTTATTGGATTACACCACAGTAAACCACTAACACTGCCACCACCATGACTGTACCGCCACTAGCGTTATATCATGTCACTCTGGGGTACACGTGCACCTTCACAATAATATGAAAGTAACAAAAACACCACCAATCAGAACACGTGCGTCAATACATTACAACGTCACCACTAAATAATCACAGCGACAACGGAACGAAAAATAGATATATTAATATTCATTACCAGATTACATTAATATACAGTATGGATCACTGCCGAATTACCTGGAGAAATAAATCCCATTTTTAATATCCGCTATTAATTATGTGTGTATATATATATATATATATATATATATATATATATATATATATATATATATATATATATATATATATATATATATATATATATATGACGCTAATATTACAAAGTGCCATGATACAGCCATTACCCAGTAATTATGTTTGCAACATTATCACCCACTACAAAATCGTAACTATAACAGCATCATTGTAACTCTTGCTGTAACAATCTATGTTAGGTTATATCCCCACCACCGCTCTGTCAAAACAAACAACTGAATAAACCAGAGGAATCAATAAGTATTTTAATTTACAGTCTAATGTTTCCTCATCTCTTTTGGTCAACCTTTTCAGGATGGAATGAACCGTTAACTGTCTATTTACCCAAACAATAATTAAGAAATAATAAAAAAAATTACAGGTAGAGTGACACCTGATAAACAAACCAACAGTCGTAAAATCCTTCGCTATCCCAATAAATTTACATATGACTAGCCTTTGAAATTGAGGAGACAGGATCATGTATAATATTAACATTCATACCTGGAGTCACCACTTACACCTAATAATGTTGTGTGATTAAAATATATCGCTGGACCCGTTTAGTAATATAATGAAACCATCAAACAACAAAGACATTTAAACACTCAGATAATAAAAAAGAAAAAAACAATCATAATACAGTTAGGAAGAAGACAATATCAGCCAATTCTAAACCGGCCAAAAATTAAAACAAAACACATCACACAGTACCAGCAAACACATTAAAACAACAAGACATTCAAAACACATGGTAATTCTGGTGCAAAAAAAGTTGGCATATAACACAAACATCTAGAGTAACAACAAACATAAAAAGACTAACTGGACCAAGCAAAGGATAACCATGACAATAAAACACACGCTCATTACTAAACAACCACACAGCACACCACAAGACACAAACACCACATGAATACCATAAAAGGAAGGATGAGAAACAAAACAAACACGGCGTATAAAAAAACAAACACAAGCCTCAGATCAAACACACCAAACGACGACATAAAGTAGACGACAGAAAGAAATTCCCCCCAAAACAAGTTTTTTCCCTTATTTTGGGCGGGAAAGTTGGAGCGAGTTCCAAAATTGGCGGGAAATAATTTTGTGTTGGAAATGGAAGGGGAATCACAATGCCTAGTTCTTGTATAATTAGAAATGATAACACACACACACACACACACACACACACACACACACACACACACACACACACAGTTTCCCCTATTTATGTGTAGAAAAATGAAAAGCCCAAAGATTGCAGAGTTTAGTCAGGATATTTTCACCATAATCATAAATCACATCAAAAACATCCGGCCATATATTTAAAGTGTACATTAATCTTCAGTTATTGCCGAGCCCGAAATGGATAATCGCTAAAAAAAAAAAAACATAACGCGCCTGCACACACACACACGCAGTCAGATCGATAGTACCAACCTACCAATAACTTGTTTTCACTTTTCCTCCCATTTCTGATCACGGGTGTTTCTGCCTTTTCCACCCTCGCACACCCTATCACTCTTCCTCCCTCCTCACACACCCTCCATCACCCCCTTTCACACTTTCTCCTCACTCTCTCACACACTCACTGGGCCTCTCTCCACCAGCTCAGTGCCTGTGACCCCCTCCCCACCACATGAGATTAAGTTACGTATAATGACCGACACACACACAATGGGCCTCCTGATGACTAAGCAACACCATTTTTCCCCTAACCACATTCTTTGTTACACGTTTGAATTTTCCCTTCCACGCGTAAACAGTTTTTGGCGAGAAAAAAAATCTAGAGAAAAAGGGGAAAGACAAAAGAAAAAGAAATATTAGAGAAAAAACGAGAAGAGGAAATATGAGAAAGAAAAATAAAAAAAGAGATATATAAAATGCTGTGCCGCTCTATAATCAAATTTGTGGTAGCGTCCCAGTTATGAATGTGTGTGAACACTGTACGAGTGCACAAAAAAAACTTTATCAACGCTCTCACACACACACACACACACACACACACACACACACACACACACACACTCGGAAAATAGTGTAAAGGAAGACGGGAAACAATTAGCGGGAACAAATATGATCTGGGAAGAAAACCGGTCTTACCCCGGGTTTAATTTCACCCCGATGACCCCCCCAAGACGGTTTAAGGTCAGGCAGAAGGTCAAGACTCAAGAATCCCATATAACGAGTTGAAGTATGGATCATCATCTTACTATTGTGATAAACTAACACTATTATCAGTAAATAATACCATCTAGATTAACAGTTTACAACATTATATCATCCATGTTTAAACCAATCCCTCCCCACCTCTCACAAAGCCCAAATAAACCTGCATTTTATAATCCCTCCTCAAAGAGTTCATATAAACCTACATACATAAAAATTCCTGTCGTCAAAGGGTCTTCTCTCTTCCAACTTACTAATTCATTATTTTTTTCACTCTAAATGAAAAAACGTGATTGAAATTCACTCTTAACTTGTATGATTTTTTACCATCATGAGAGGACCACCAGCAGTACCTGACGGAGATACAAACGAAAAAAATAAATAAATAAAAAAAAAGGACGAAATTTTCACTCATCTTTTTTTGTAATTAACACACCTCACAAAACAAAAAACTTCATAATTCTTAACATTTTACATTAATATTTGTTACCATAAATCCACCAAGTTATAATTCAACCATAAAATACCCCCTCCCTCATCCACCCACCCACCGGGAGGAAAAAATGGACACTGCAGTATAATAAATTTCCTTTGTAGGTTTCCATTATCATTTATCAACATTATAAAACTGAATCATCACCAGACTCGTATATTTACCGCTGTACAAGAGTAGGAAGAGGAGGAGGAGGGGGGAAAAGAAGTGAGGAGGAGGAAGAAAAAAAGGAGGAAGAAAACGGGGGAAAAATAAATGGAGGAAGAGGATGAGGAGGACCCAAAATGGAACCAGTCATTAAATCATTAGGGTTGTTAGTGATACTCCTCTCACCATATTTGTTGGCGTATCCAGTCACTTCATTGGGGAACCTTGTGAGCACTAACACACACTGGGCCATATACTGGGTCACACTAACACACACTGGGCCACACACTAACACACTGGGGCACACTAACACACACTGGGTCACATACTGGGTCACACTAACACACACTGGGCCACACTGACACACACTGAGCCACACACTAACACAGAGGGCCACACACTAACACAGAGGGCCACACCACTTCACCTCCACTTCAATCTCACAATATTTCCCCCTTCATTATACACTCTTTCTACTCCCGTTCGTTCTCCTTTTCTTTCATTTCTCTCAACACACTTTTCTTGTGTTCCCAACAACTTTCTTAATTAAGTCTTTTCTTTGATGTTTCCCCGACCTTTTTCAATTTTTTCCCTCTCTTCCTTTACGACTTTCCCTACCAACTTTGTGTTAATTACCTTTAATCCTCTGAAGGTCCAGTATATAAGGATCCTCTTGCCTGATGCTCTCTTTAACCCAACACCATCAACACCATACACACAGCCACTTAGCTCTCTCTCTCTCTCTCTCTCTCTCTCAAAATTTTACGTTAATTCTCAAAAAAAAAAAATCTTACGACAATTCTGCTCCCGGTAATAAATGATGTGGAATCGGATTTAAGGTAAATATCAATGCTCCTTTATAGTGACCTCTATTATCGTGTTGTAGATTAACCGGCTAAAGATTATCAACAGAGTTTTCTTAATGAATTCCCCTACTAACTCACAGAGATTAACACTTAACTAAACAACTAACCTCAGCATGTGCTCAGTTAGAAGCTGTTTCCCTAAGCTACATCAGCGTGGAGATAATAACAACTTGTAGAACTAATTCTAACGTGGGCAAAGTTATAACGAGTTTTCTTAATGTTCAAGAATAAGATTATAACGATCTGTATAACATATTTCAGCAAAAACTTACATACAGTATATGTTATTTTCCTAATGTTCAACTACCTGTGTCATTCATAACTCGAGTCCACCTGAAGGGTTTATGTTAAATAAACTACATAAAACTTGCTTTTATACCAGATACATTTTAATACATGATACATTTTTAATTATTTTTATCATACACTTCCCCAGTCTGAGTGCTTTACTTACAATTACTTGCATAAAACTTGCATATATACATAAATTAATTCCCTCATAACCTCTAGTTTTTCACATTAGCATACATTACCGAAGTCCTCCCCAGGTTAGAGGTCATTAAAATATCGTTAAGGTTTATCTAACCCAGATTACCGCACGTAGGAGGGAGGCCTCCCCGTCCTCAACCCAGCAGGAACAAGACTCATTTGTCAACACACACCCTTCACACCAACAGCTATGTAACACACTGAAACAGCCATATCACGAACCTCTCCGCAGATATAAACAACAGTGCACAGGTAAACGTTCCTCAGATAAGGCTAGAGGAGTGTTAACATGAGGATTACCCAGTACGGTGGATAGTGTGCCTGGTGGAGGAAGAAGCAAGTGGATACTGTGGAGAAGGTGCCAGTTAAATTAGAAGGTGGCAGGGGACAGGCACAACGGGAGGTTACTGCCAGCCGCCCAACTACCCGCACCCTCACCACCATCGTCATCTATCACCGCCTCTTGTCTTACACTTGAATCAGATTGGTTTTCCATTAATCACGTCGACTCAATAAGCGACGATGAACCCGAGACAGAATATACACTGATGGAGACTTGAGTAGAGTACATATCGTCATCGAGGGAAGAATGAGTTAGTCCAGTGATGATGGGATCTGGGGGACTACACACCGTGATGAGGACTGTGGGGACTATTTTAGGTGACGGAAGCAAGATGGAGGGAGTTGGGACACGGACGGACTGTAATGACGGAATATGGTAAGTGCCCCCCCCCCCTCTCCCATCCCCAGAATAAAGCCACGGGGGAATTCACATTGAGAAAGAGAATAAAGGAAAGTGTATGCTGGTCAAAACCTTCAACGAAGTGAAAGAAATAAACGACTTCCCGGAAAAGGAACTGGGTGGTTGGCAGAGATGACGAAGGGAAAGCGGAAAGGAAAGACATTTAAAAGAATCTGGGAGAAAAGAGAGGAATCTATTACCTCCAAGGCAAATGGAGAAGCATGAAAGGTAAAGGGATGGAAGAGCTATGGGGGTTACATTATATATATGTCGTCATACAGACCGACCTGCCATCAACACTCATGACACACCCTCTGTAACGCCTTATCATCAGACACACCCATAAAACAGATGAAGGAGCAGCACTCACACCTACTCTTTAAGACTAACCAATTTATAACAGATATTCTGGATTATCAGATAAATTTGTATCTGTTATCACGGAAAGGACGTTGTAGATAACTTGCCCTGTGTTTCTTTACGAGTTTTACAAACCCAAAATTACAGTAAAAAGGATTAATTAAGATCAATAAAGTTATCTTCATTAGCATACTTGAGCCGTGTTCCCTCCCCAGCGTCTCCCCATCTTACCAACGTTACGATCAAAGTTAAATGAGTTCACAAATACTTTATAACATCACGAAGTGGAGAAAGCAGGGGAAAAATATTAAAATTAATATATTACCTGGGTATAATGTAATACCTCCTCCATGTTAAGAAATACTAGTACTTCCTTCTGTAGTGGCCCGGGACAGCTGACTTTACAGTTAACTAATATTGGCAGCGTACAGACTATTAGGACAACGACACATTAGGATTAAGTCTCATTAGGACCATTCCAAATGGTTACGTTAAGTTGGGGTCAATTAGCCTGAGCCCGAATGAGCGGCCACCATAACGAACGACGCCCCATAATTAGTGTGGGCTCAGGCATCATCAGCCTAAGAAGGTGTAGCAGCCGTCACAAGAGGCACTGTTATACTCTCTAACACACACACATACACAATGTATGTGTGTGTGTGTGTGTGTGTGTGTGTGTGTGTGTGTGTGTGTGTGTGTGTGTGTGTGTGTGTGTGTGTGTGTCATATGAGTAAAATTTTAGTGTTTATGAACAAGAAAAAAGGGGAAACGATGTATCTGACAATTTCCATATATAATTCTCACAATAAAAGAAGGAATAAAATATTATTCTTTTAACTCTCACATAACGGAGAAAAAACGCTTCATTTTAAAAACATTTCGCAACAAATTCCCCAACGTGGCAGCAAAATTGGTGGCCCCTTTCATCACCCATTACTGGGCAAGGGCCGCACTAATACCCAGCATTATTTCCCACCCTAAAGAGTCCATTATTCCTGCCCATCCTCCCGTCATCACGCTCAATTGATGCTGGATTCAATTCCTTAAGTGAATTCACTCTCATCAACACAATGGTGACTAGCTCTAACAACATTTTCCACTTGCTTAATTCCTGTTTACGGTGGCAGACTCACCTTGTCCTTAAGTTCACACAAATTAAACATGATTAAACAAAACTTATGTACAGTAATTAAAGCTTCTCTTACTCCTTCAAAAAATGCTTAACACCAACAATATTTTTTCCCTTTAACATCAACACCAACTCACCCTACCACCCACACACTGTACTTTCACCATATACATAATACTCAGAAACACACGCCAACTTCTTTACCTGTGGACCTGTTCATCACCTCACACGCACACGAGGCTACTTACCTGCAAACGCCATTTTATGCACACACACAAACACACACATACACACACACACACACACACACACACACACACACACACACACACACACACACACCACGGTGAATCGCGCTCTTAAAACATCTGAGAAAGCAGTGAACCACAACAATATATTTCGGGGATTCTCGGTGTAATTAACTCCATATATCAGGAGGCTGTGAATTTAGTGGCACTTATTCTAATGGCTCCAACAATACACCCACCACACGCTACTCATCCCCACACTCGCTACACTCTGCTGTAACTCACACACTATCATCATAAATTTAACCGTTTATTTCATCTATTTTCACTCATTCACTCCATTTGTTTTTATTGTAAATGCATTATCGTCAATATCTGAAATGAACACACACACACAAATATATAGTCCCATCAGCTGTTACAACGGATTGACGTATACACATCTGCCTACAATAATAATCTAACTTAATTAAATCACATCCTCTTGTTCAATTACTGTTCAAATCCTCCTACTCAACGGTTTTATTCCCTCGTGATAAAGGTTCTAACAGAGTCCTCCCCTTCATCTACCTCCCCTTCCTCTTCCTCCCCTTCCCATCCCTGTATACGAGGTCATCTCTCCCTCTCTGGTCAGTGCCTGGATGGGGGTAAATGGTCCTAGACACTGCATGGTCTTTAGTTCCCCTTCCCTACTTCGTTACTTCCCAGCACTAGAATACAAGCCCTCACACCCTCATTCTTAAGTCTCCATATCCCACTCCTTCCCTCTCTTAACACTTCCTTAAACCCTTCCTTCCCTCTCTTAACACTTCTTTATATCCATCCATCCTTTTCTATATTTCTCTAACCCCTTCCTTCCCTCTCTTTATATTTCTCTCAACCCATTCCCTCCGTCTCTGGCCATCACATGTTGGTGCTTCTGTCACTGCCACGACCTCACACATGGCCTCCCCTCATTTTTTCCCCCGTCGCGTATTCCTGCCAACTATTTTTTTTTCTTGGCTCAACCCACTTTATAAATCGTCTTTATGATGTTTCTTTTTTAACTTATAATTCTATTTGTCTCTGATGCTCTCGTTAAATACCGTCGGCAAGAGATTATTAAAAATTATTGTATCGTTAATATCAGGATTTTCCCCGGGACATTAGGTAGAGCTCATCTTCCCATGTCATTCTTCAGGATCAACGCCCCCACGAAACGAAAAATCCTGAAGGAGTGACCTTTAAAAACCCGACCCTGAAGAGACACTCATCCTCTTAGGTCCTTCTAGAAATATATTTTGACTCGTTATATACCACTAAATACTAACCTCCAGAAGTGATTATTCATATTTAACCCATTACTACCATATTTAACCTGATCTGAAGTTGTCAATCTGAAATAACTCATTATTTAAACCCACTCATAATGTTTTTTTAAGAAACCATTCTGGAACAGTGTTTTTTGTGTATGACCCCCGAGGCACCCATTAAGTGCTACACTACACGAGCGTTACACTTAAACGTGATCTTCCTAGAGCGACACCACTTGCCAAAGATCTTTTCAGCAGCGACCCTTTATAAGCTACCATTTTGGAGCAGACCTTTCGAAGCCAGCCATGAGGAACGAGCCTTCAGGAGCGGCACCAAGAATGGCGTCCACTCTCAGGCCATTAGCTCGTGCTGGGCTAGCTGTGACGGGGAGTCAGCGGTGTTTAATATCACTCCAGCTAGCTAGTTCTGTTCAACATAGTGCACAAGTTTGTTGGGTGACGAGTTTGTGGGAGGATGGCCACTGAGAGGTTCAGGAAATGGGCGACACGGGGAGGATGAAGTATATATGAGAGAGAGAGAGAGAGAGAGAGAGAGAGAGAGAGAGAGAGAGAGAGAGAGAGAGAGAGAGAGAGAGAGAGAGAGAGAGAGAGAGAGAGAGAGAGAGAGAGAGAGAGAGAGAGAGAGAGAGAGAGAGAGAGAGAGAGAGAGAGAGAGAGAGAGAGAGAGAGAGAGAGAGTTATTAAGGAGAAAGAGAACTCATTATCCATAATGAGAAAGTTTAATGAATTAGGGCACGGAAAGGGCCTCTCATCTGGCTAAATCACCAACATCCTAAAGTTGAAGAAGAAAAAATCGACACAGCTGCGGCATATCACAGCTGGGGGTCAAGATGCCTCACCAGCCTAAAGCTCTTCATAACGTTACTCATCACCTGTGCTTTTACTGGAGATGTTCTGCATAATATATAACAGAGTCTTGTTAATCAGCTACTACAAGACACACAGCAATAATGCCAGCGAGACACTGTAATGATGGTGATGAAAACATTCTCACCACATCCCCACTTAATTAACACCAGAGTAAGTTGTCTGGATGCCACTATACAAATACGAGTTGGAGGACAATGAACACACCTGGAAATACTAAAACCAACTCTGTAACCAAACTAGTCAACAATGCACCGAATAATAACCGAGGGATAATTGGCTGGCTTTATGGAAATATTCAACAACAAACAGAGCGAAAACAAAAAATAAGGGAACAACTGGAGTGAAATATTGAGAATGCTGATCACGTGTATGAGTGGGTTGGGTTGTGGGTGGGTTGGGTTGTGGGTGGGTTGGGTTGTGGGTGGGTTGGGTGTGAGGAGAGGAGGGGATGTCTTGAGACCTTATTTACCATGCTAGAGTGCCCCAAGGATCAGTCTTGGGATATCTCATGAAAGGTGAGGACACATCTCGTACAACCGCCCCACCCCACACCCCTTCCTCACTCACCCATCCCAACCCCTCCTCACCCCCATCATAACCCCCCCTTCTCACCAACCCCTCCCAAACCCCCTTCAGTATTATCTGGCGCGGCACCCCAGGCAACATCCCCGAGCCTCACAAAGACCCTTCAAGACCTACACGCCTACACTTCCACACCCAACAAAAGACCTTGAGACCACCAGATTCCATGAAAGACCTACAAATATACACAACCTCCACGAAGACCCCTCAACTTACCACATTAACACGCCACAACAAAGACCCCTAGACCACCACCTAACCCTCCAGCACGCCCCAACAAAGTCCCACCAAGACTCCCCACCTCCCCTTCTAGCAGACCCCAACAAAGACCCCCTCAAGACCAGGCCACATCTCTGTTACCCGGAGATAGCGTCACCCCAAAGCGAGGGGATTTATTACACCGCTTAAGCCAGACCAATGGGGTGAGAATATTGAAATCTGCTCCGGGCTGATGAGGATTAATTGACTCGACCGCGAACAAGAGATGGAATACAACCGACCGTGAATTCTACCTCGAAGAGCCTATTATACACTCCTTAACCAATGGCAGAGTGGGACGTCGACGATAACGATGATGATGCAGGGAGTATTGGGCAAAGAGATGATAAACAATGCGGAAGTAACAGTAGACGGGGAAATAGGCACAGAGGAGTAACTTAAGAGTAGAAGGAAAACACAAGAACATCGAAGAAGTTACATACATAGGAATGAGGTGAATTATTCATGTTTTTATTTCCTCGTATTTCCATATACATCTATTACGTCACACTCTACATCACGGTTTGTATAATATTACAACCTGATGCTTTATCCACGGTCGAATTAACTAAGAGAGGAGGGCGGGGAAGACACTCAGGGGGAAAGACACTCAGGGGGGAAGACACTTATAGGCGGGGGAAGACACTCAAGGCAGGGAAGGTCTGGAGTATTAGTAGGCTGAGGTCACTGAAGGAGGAGAAATTAAGCTGTAATGAAACTCCAGCATGAGACTACAGCGGGAGACTCAAACACACACGGTTACTACAGCCAAGGGAAACACGAGACGACAATATCACACATAGCAGGGGGGAATCTCGAGGAAGAGGAGAGGTCTTTAGTGTCATCTTGAAGACTCTCGGCACGTAAGCACTACAGCATGAGGACAACCAACCTACGCCATCTCATTTATTACCGCGGTCTCTTAGGAAAATCAATATATACTAGACCCCAGCTTACATAACCCCTGCTGCAGTACAGTCCTCTATAACACCACCAGGAAGGGCAGTCCATATTTAATTGCGGTCACCTCTTCACACCAATACAAGGGAAGATTATAACAAAGGTGACTAAACGGTAAAATAAATATGTTTTGTTCATGTCTGATACAACTAACCATTTGGCTTCGTATGTTTCAGTCATGAAGATATTTCTTTCGCCAAACAACAGACTAGTCAAGATTATTAGCATAGCATAATATTTCATTCAACACATTCAATATTGATCACAAAACACTTATACTATTTACGGATTCATAAAGTTCTGCCTAACCCACCTTACGATTAATTACTAATTCGAGCCTCATTGAAGTCTTACACTTATCAACCTAAGAGCCATAGCCTCTTAAGGTGTCCAGATGAGGCAGATAAGCTAAAAAAGCATCACCTCAAAACAAGACTTTCAGCCATGATGTTCGGTATGTGACGTATTCTAGCTGTCCGGAACAGCGGGTGATAGGACGATCTGGGAGAAAGAGCATGGGAAGGAGAGAGATGGTGGGGTGGAAGGGAAAGAGATGATAGGATGGAAGGGGTAAGAGATAGTAGAATGGAAGGGGGAAGAGAAGGTAGGATGGAAAATAACCAGTACCAAAGAGACATTACAACATGGGGCTTGTGTTGACAAGGTAACGTGAGAGCCAGCGTGAAGGATCTGGTTATCCGAGACAAACACAAGGCCACGTTGGACACTGTTCTTGTCTCACCTTAATGACACTCTGTACTCGATCTTTGGCGGTACACTAATGTATAGAGCAGTAATGTGCCAGTGCCCAAGATAACGGTGATAATGGCAGCATACTGAACTCCTTTAACACACAAAACTTAAGACAGTCCACAAAATAACCGCCGATTATACAAGAAAACGTGCTTAGTATGATTGGCTGTATAATGTAGATATGCATGGGAGAAAAAAAATACATATTATAAATAAAGGGTCAGAGTAACAGGGGAAAGTGGCATGTGGATGAGGACCAGAAAATGGGTGAGAAGGAAAGGGAGAAGGGGAAGAAAGGGGGGAAAATAAGGAAGGGGGTGAAGGGAGGTGGGGACAGCAGCAGGAGTGGTGGTGGTGGGACGCGCGGCAGCACTCTTACTCCAGCTCACCCCTTTAACGCTGTCCTAGGAGAGGTCCCCCTCCCATCCCCTAACCCCATCCTTCTCTTACTCTCCACCACACATCCTTCTCCTCCCTCTCCTCTTCCCCCAATCACCAGAAGGATGCACTCTTCCCATTCCCTCCCTAACCCTCCATTACACACTCTTACCTTCCCTGACCTCCTCACACATTCTCTGGCACAGCCCCTCCCCCCTCACTACCGTGGCTACATCAGCGCCACCCCCCTCCCCGTCCCCATGTGGACGTTCCTAACCCCATCTCACTGCTCCCCCCCCCCTTCCCCCCGCTCACCAGTTTCATCATGCAAAAATTAATAACGAAAAATCCTCCCCATCACAAATTGCGAGGAACACAAGTTTAATACTGGTTGATGGTGAGGTTCACTAATGCTCGGGTAATGTTAGCTGATGCTCTCAACGATAATGGAACTAGCGATTGTACTAAAAGGTGGATATGGTAATGAAGAAGCAGAACACCACAAGCGGTCTGCTGCTTTACTGCATTTCAAGTAATAACACCCAAATAATGCGCTGATAATGACTTCCAAATGATACGTTCATTCAAATAATGAGGATATTAAGCTTCCACTGAAATTTTACGCACTTCAACACGAGCAGTTCAGTGTTACAACACTGTAACTATTGTTACACGTTTCTGAGTGTGGATATTATGTAAAGGGTGCATGCAACATCCCCAAGATCACTTCGGGATTAGTGAAAAAGAACCAATCAGTAAGCAGCAGAGCCGAGAGCGTGATAATAGCAATCTGCCAAAATAAATTTGTCAGGGTCCGGTGCCGACACAACTGTCGTAACCCACCACCGCCCTCCTGGAAACCCACACGATGACAGCCTCAAGAATCTGGCCAAACACATAAAGTATATAATGACCACAACTTTCACTACATATGTAAAAACTATATGTAGGGATTGTCATATATCACTAAGAAGAAAACGGCACAAAAGCTTGAACCTCTGAGTATGTTTTCATTCCAATAGAAAGAAAAAGAAAATAACAATCATATGTATCCCAACAACTTATGAACAAACTTAAATTTTCTCAACACATCTTTACACGTTTCCCGCCAACCAATCCTCTCTTTATTAAACGGCCAGCATGGTAACACAGGCAACACCCACAGTAAACACCAGACAGTCTCCTCCAGACCAAACACCATCACAACCAATCATACACTCGATACACCATTGCCGTTTATTAAAGCACACCGCACACTGAGTATAATAAACGGATAGCCCGGTCATAATCCAAACATTTCAGATAAAAGTCAAACTACCGATATTTTTTACACCCCACGACAAACAGACCACACGCCCGATGTCAGAACACCAACCGCTTTAAAACCATTCCCCAACATTAAACACGGCGAATACAAAAGACTACAACCCCTTTGACTAACCACAACAAAGGCCAATATCAAGCCAAACACACACACACACACACACACACACACACACACACACACACACACACCAGAATTACCTCTTCAACCTCCACTATTCAAAAATATTAATTGAAAAACGTGGTTGATTCATTATCTCTCCCAGCACGACTGATCTTAACCAGCTGCTGGCGTCACTTAGTAAACTGTTTAATGACCACTGAGAAAGACAGAGAGGAGAGAGAGAGACAGAGAGAGGGAGAGAGACGATGGGGATGATGAACAAACAGAGGAATATAACAATGAGTGAGAAAGAAACGCAATGAAAGAAGCCAATATCAACC
Organism: Homarus americanus; assembly: GCF_018991925.1. Classification (NCBI taxonomy): domain Eukaryota; kingdom Metazoa; phylum Arthropoda; class Malacostraca; order Decapoda; family Nephropidae; genus Homarus; species Homarus americanus. The sequence continues at coordinate 962,737 of NW_024754249.1, read as the reverse complement.
TAGAGGGGTCGAGGCACGAACGGTGGAGAAAGGTTCGTAAACTATATTGGAAAGAAGTGTCAAAAGTGTCAGGAAGGAGGAATAATAATAGACTGTGGGTGAATAGAGCCATACCAACTTAAGGGAAAGTTTACAATGAGGAAGGAGGGCGCTAGGGACTCTGAAATGAAGAGAGAGAGAGAGAGAGAGAGAGAGAGAGAGAGAGAGACGTTTACCACCAATGACAATTTGAGCTTACTAATCAAGCCACTGAGTTAACCCGACAAACACAACAGTTGTATAATTCTGACTGCTTCGTGCTAACACCAACAAACATGGAAGAAACACTTGGAAAGACAATCAGACAGATAGACGCAAAAAACAGAGGAACAAGAGAAAATGAGAAAACTAAGTGAGGAAGATAAACTGAGCATAAAAATTAAATGAGACACAGAAAGATGAGTAACTTGAAGTATAGATCACCTGAGAAAGATTATAAAATGTTCAGTAAATGGCAGAGGGGGAGAAGAGAAGTGAAGAAGAGAAGGAGGAGGAGGAGGAGGAGGAAGGAGAGTTACAAAGATAAATGAAATGGAAATCAAGAGAGGGAGAAACTATTCACCAAAGGGAAAGAATGCAGTGATTCGAGAAAGGAGAGAGGGGAAAAGGCAAATGAGAGCGACAGACAGACAGACAGACAGACAGACAGACAGACAGACTTCACAATCTTGTCTTATAATAAAACTACTCTCCACTATCATCCCCCCTTCCAAATCTTTATTGTTTATCTCCTCCTTAACTCAATCCAAACAATGGAGACGAATCAAGACAACAGATTGAAAGATAACATAACACAACACAAAATAACACAACATAACACAACATAACATAGCATAACATAACAATGAGAGAAGAGTTAGCATGGGCCAATGATCGCCTTAAACAACACACTTGGAGGAGAATGAACGACCAGGCTCAAAGTTCCGGACAACATAATATATACAAGGACCAGCCCCAATTTGCTCTGTCAAGTCGCCAAGAATAACAACTCTCACATTTACGGGACTTGAAGGAGAAAGAGAAGTGAGAGAGAGGTGAGAGAAACATGGGAGACGTGAGAGACATGGCAGACGTGAGAGAGACGAGAGATAGCAAGTGCCTCAGATGTTATCACGTGAATACATCAAACACGTGGAGTGACTGGCGGGGCGGAGAAAAAAATAAACTTCCATTCACTCACACACACACACACACACATATCAAGGTCTGAGAAGAGAAAAGCCACTTGAGAAACACACACACACACACACACACACTTGACGAGAAAAGACTCTTGATGAAAGACACTTGAGTGGATCACCATGGAAAACACTCAAAAGATATTCAGAGTCAATCACACACACACACACACACACACACACACGCGCACACACACACACACACACACACACACTAAATTAATAATAAAACCACCCAAGCATTCAAAAAATAAAGAGAGATAAACAAATGAGAAATGAACTACGAAATCGAAACCATTAAGACCAAAAAAATTAATCACGACATTTAAATTCCTGTATAAGCCCTACACCGAGCTACTCATTCACGCCATTGAACAGTCATACATACATATACATAATTACATACATACATACATACATACATACTAAGCCTTATCCTGAAATCTATTTATTTATTTATTAATTAACTTTCACTGCCTCAATATAAATTCAATGAGGCTGTAGTGAGAACGAGAAAAGAAAAGAACTAATTAAAAGATCAAGTTTCCTTTATACTGGAGAGAGAGAGAGAGAGAGAGAGAGAGAGAGAGACTTGTTAATAAAGCTAAGAAACCCAACACGGACAGGACAAGCACAGAGCATATAGAGCAGCCAAGGTGTGGGTAAAGGTAACACAAAGGAACCTCCCCCTACCTCCACTGTGTACCTACCTCCTCGACACCTCACTGACAAGCCAATTAACAACACACAAGACTAAATACCCTTTAAACCTGACGAGGGAGACCAGCGCCAACACAGGGCACTAAGGACTAGCACACAACTGGATTACACCGCGTGGGGGGTGGGGGGTAAGTAGATGACACGGCTGACAGTTAACCTAGTGGTAACGAAACGACTGACAGACACAAAAGGATACAAGAGATGAAAGATGGAATGAAAACAAGATAAACAGAAAGACGAGAGAGAACCGGTAATACTATGCGACGCTCAGCCAGGGACGACACCACCATCATAACCCAGGCCAGTAAGCCGCGCCAAGAAGCTGCAGGGGTGAACCTTAGTGTGGGTGAAGCAGAACGTAGATGAAGCTCAACGTGGGTGAAGCTCAACGTGGGTGAAGTGAAGCAGCAGTGTGAGGAAAAATTGCCTTGGGACATATGACCGACAAAGAGCAATGACGGCGCTGGTGAATGGCAAACGTGAGGGGAGGCTGAAGTGCGCCCAGACAGGCATAGAGCTAGCTGGCATGGTGTGGGTGAGTGCGGTGTGATGGGGGTAGTGTGGTGCGGTGTGGGTCAGTGTGTGGTGTGATATGGGTGAGTCTGTGGCGTGGGTGAGTCTGTGGTGTGGGTGAATGTGGGTGAGTGTGGTGTGATGAGGGTAGTGTGGTGCGGTGTGGGTCAGTGTGTGGTGTGATATGGGTGAGTCTGTGGTGTGGGTGAATGTGTGGTGTGGACAAGTGTGTGGTGTGGTCGAGTCTGTGGTGTGTGGAGGGGCCAGACTATCGACATTAGAGTTGGCGTGTGGAGGATCTGCGGTTTTCCATTAATTGACTGGACAACCTTTAGCTTACACCCTCCGATGGAAGTTTGATACTTGGGCTAACACAATTACACAGATGAGAGAGACGGCAGCCAAAGACTTACCCAAACTACGACTATAACAACACCTAGTAACCGGATGTCACAACTTAAGCCTCAGGAATCACATGGTGAGATACAAGGACACTGATGTTAAATTAGCACATTGTATTAAGCAGATCTCGTGTTTTTTATTTCACCGTGTAAATGAGAATAACATTTACACTTCAATGTTTAGAATTATATCTTTAAATTCACTTATTTCTAAACGTCATGACAAATTAGCCCTATAAAAGAAAACAGTGTTCTTTTAACATACATTACTAAATACAGTATATATCTTAACTATCAAAACATCATTCTCTATTAAAACAAGTCTTGGTCCTACGCACCCGTTGCCTAAGGCACCATCATCTCGCCGTCAATCGACTCACCGCCCTAGCATTAAAAACACCCACAGGAAAAACAGGTAATCATCTGCTGAGCCACCATCACCCATTCCCACAAAACACGGTAAACAAATTTTCAGACCCCTGAGGCGAAGAAACCTTACGGTAACAAAATCTGACGGAGGGAGAACCATGGCGTGTTTTCTGATGGTAAAATTAATTGAAAAAACAGCCAGTTCTTTTGTCTAACATATAAAGCGAGCCAAATTAAATTCACAAAAGAATCACACACAATATTGTGATGTATGACAGAGATTCCATGTAATACAAAAAAAAATCTCAAAAATAATTAAAAGCTTCGTATTACATCATGAAAGTTTTTAATTGAACAAAGAAATCAAAGCGTAACACACACACACACACACACACACACACACACACACACACACACACACACACACACACACAGTACCGGCAAATATATTTATTAATCTATTTAAGTACTCGTATTTCTTCATCAAATTCTGTTTACATTTTCTCACAATAACAAAATTAACAGTGGCCATTAAGATAATCAACTCACTATTTTCCACATTCTCTAAAATAAAAAATTAAATTGTAACTTCCAAATCCCTGACCATTTTATAAAGTTAATAAAAAGTTATCACATAAAAGTTGGCAGGGAATTTCCAGAGCACAAGTCGGGGTATTTTCCAGGCTTCCCGGGGCTCTGAGGAACAAATCTTCACGCTGATCACACTTTTTATGCCAAACTTTCCTCCTTCACTTACAAGAATCACATAAAAATACAACTAAATTAAAAAAAATAAAATAAATAAATAAACCAAGTATACAATATTATTTTGTGAATACTGAACGACGTAAGAGGACATTTTTTTAGAGGAAAATTATGAGGAAGAAGGACAACGCCGGTGACACCAATACACCTTAAAATTCCTTCCCTTCCTCTCTTTATCACCGTTTTCACTTCCATTCCTACTTTTATTCCCTATATCCTGTTCTTCTTGCTTCTTCCCTCATTATTCTCTCTCTCCACATCGCCATCTTTCCTACTTCCATCCCTGCTCCTTATTCACCTCCCTCCCTTCCTTTCATTAAGCGAGTCTGCAATTTACAAATGTCCAAATGTCATCTTGGTAATGAACATCAGGCACCGTCGATCACCAGACATTCACACGAACACCCGAGTTGTATTTACATATTCATCTAACTCTTGGCGAAACGTTGCCCCTGGGAAATACACCCTCGGGTCACATGAAGATTACACACCCCAGCTTTTGATTTCACCTATAATTAAACATCCTAATGCTTACCTAACTTAACCTAACTCTGTCCAGGTACCGTTAGGATAGTTAATCTTCAGGTGAAATAAGCTTGAGCAGTGTGTGTGTGTGTGTGTGTCAACAATACCTACATCAATGTCTGTCTCTCGGGTGGTGTGGGTGAGAAGTGGAGTGAGACATCAGACTGGTGCTACAAAAAATACAATAACAACGCCTCTATGGTTCCTAAAATTCATAGTAGATGGGGATAGGGGAGAAGGGAGGAGGGGTGAGGGAGAAGGGGGTGAGGGAATGAGGGGAGAAGGGGGTGAGGGGAGAAGGGGGTGAGGGGACGGGAGAGAAGGAGGGGGAGACGGACATTGCTCTCTGTCACCTGTAATGGGAGGCCGTGATCGTCCTCCTCACTCACCCATTTCTCTCCCACTTACTCGGTCTATGTTTGTATTCTCGGCTATATAAACTTCCCTTTATTTTTACTGACGTCAGGTTACGGTTTACTTTCAATTAATTAAATCTATCTGTGCCCATCTGTCTGTCTCTGTCTCTCTTTCGTGTTTGTGTGTGTTTGTGTGTGTGTTAGCATGCGTGTGTGTGAGTGTACGTGTGTAATTAGTGAATCCCTATCCTGTGCAAGCTATTCAAGAACATAATTTCACTACTGTACTCACTTTATGTAACCTTTAACACGGCCGCCTGTTGCCGAAGTAGTAGTGAAGGGGCTGGCGGCATGGTATGAGGGATTTACACTAAGTGGGAGATGGTGACGGAGGAGGTTAGCGCAAGAGGTGGGTGTGAAGTGAGTTGCCTGGCGCCCTCTACTGCCACTTACCTGAAAAAGAAATAAAGAACAGTTAGTGTGGGTAGTAAGAGTGATGATATACTTAGAATAAACACGTTAATATTTTTATAATACCTAGGTGCACTTCTTCACCTGCATCATCGCATATCCTTATTCACTTTTAGTCAATAAAATTCCATCTCAAAGCCATTCAGTTCTCAGATAAACGCTGGCAGACAGCTTGGCTGGGGTGTCTCGCATGCAGAAGATGGGTCGCCTGAAACTGCCAAGATACACGCTGGGAGCCATTGTGCGTCCACATACCCATTACCTCCAAGAATGACGATTCTCCACCGACCTCTTTACTCCTAATCTACATGGTTGGAATAACCGGAGGAGGTGAAAGATGCCGGTAATAGGAAGGGAAGGTTCAGGAAACCAACAAGTGAAGAGGAATAAGGGGGGGTGGGGGGGTGGACAGGTAGAAGATCGATTTTTGTAAATAGGTAAGGGAAGAATGTAGAAGTGGCGGAAACACGAAGGCAACAAGCAGGAAGGACAAAGAGAAAAAGTGACTAAGAAACAGGATGGACTTAGGTGGTAAGGTGACGAGAGAGGGAGGGAGCCTGCAGTCTTCTTCTCCGGTTGGCAATTTGGGTTTTATGGCACAAGAGGGAAACAGAGACCATCACCACGCTCGTGCATCTTCACCACGGCTGCCACGACACCCACAATAATGTGTCTCACCCCCAGTATAATATATATATATATATATATATATATATATATATATATATATATATATATATATATATATATATATATATATATATATATATACCTGTTAGTGTACGACATGAGATGTAACTTGGACATTAACCAACGATTGTACACAAGTAATCAGACTGATAAAAGGAATGTCTGGGAATTAAATGAAAACATTAGAAGCACAATAAATGTGACACAGCGGAAGACGGGGATGATCTGGCTACCCCATTATCGTGGAGCCTTGTTGGTGTGTGGTAATAACCCCCACGCTACCAATACTGGAAACAGTGTTCTCCTTCCTCCTTAGCCCCAGCTGCCTCCCGGGACACAACACCCGCCATAACCCCACGCCTTTGTCACCCTCAACCCGCCACCCGGGAAACAGGTCGGGGCTTCAATAATGGTCAATAGAGAGCAAGGAGGCGGGAGATGAGGTCAAGGCGAGACGTGCGAGGGCAACAGTAAGGAGCCGTGTCTCCAGGCCGACCGCGCCACATGACACTGACGGAGCTCGTCCACCACCTCCCCGAGGTACTAAGAGCCGTTTCGTGGCTCTTCGTTATCTCTCTTCCACACCATCTTCACTCTTCTCCGTCTCTTTTTTTGTGTTCCCAAACACCTCATCTCCTTATTCTTACCAAGCTTCCATCGTTCTCCTTTACCACTGCTTGCCTCTAACATGAGATACAGCCTCACTGTGATATACATCATCATAAAGAGAGTTCTTCGTAATACGTTGCTCGAAGAGCTTATATGTCAGGAAGATTTATCCGTTTACCGAGCTGTACGAGGCTGATGTGCGTAATATGTTCGGGTGGAGATGAGGAGAGGGTTGAAAAATGGCTGCAGTGTGCTTGAGAGGCATTCATAATGCAGCATGTCTTCCACCATACATCCCAGTCTGCTAGAAACTTAACATTCTGACAAAATCAAACAAGTACGCAAATGGACTGCATTAATAACATAATTATCGATTCACCATAAAGTATCTCTCTCTCTCTCTCTCTCTCTCTCTCTCTCTCTCTCTCAGCTGACCGATATTGTCACAAGAAGTTATCAGTTGTACCAAAAAAAAAATCACTGATGTTAATTACTGCATTGTTTCTTTGTCAAATGAGCTAATACATATAAATAATATATCAATTTCGTTAGTTTTTACACGAATAACGATACTTGATAACTAAAACACACCAAACTGGGGAAAAGTGGGATGAAATAAAATAAAAAATTATCCAAGAGTCAGGAATCGTAGAGGGTCTGCAGGAAAAATCTTACCATCAAGCCAAAGTTATACGTAAGCACCACCAGAGGGACACGAGATTCATAAATAAGTATATGAGGCCGCGCTATACTTGGTCCTACTCTGGGAGAAAAACAAATCTGATTGGTTACAACTTCGAGCTTCTGCATGCCAAGGCTCTGCTGTAACTTGTGGGTTCCTAGATGTGCGGTTTGAAGGTTCCTGCCATGGGTCCCGGGGCCTTTGTGTACCATATAGGTTTTAGGTTCTGTAGTTCTTGGGTTAAAAGGTTATATTATTTCCAGAGTTAAAATTAGGATCTGTTTTTCTACATTCCATAATCAGAGACGTCAAAATTTCAGTCTATTATTCCATTCTGATTCTAGTACCCGTGGCATGTGGATTTAATGCAATTTTAATAACTGAATTTGCGTCTATTTCACTTTTATATTCTGTGGACATTACCAAGTGGAAGAGAATGAATGAGTGAGTGAGTGAGGCTGGTGAATCATGTAAGAACAGAGTAAAAGGATTCACATGTTCCTCGATCATGGTCGTGTATAAAGGAGCACACAAAAACAATTTCCCGCTCCCTTCCACTCGGCAACTTCCACACAAAAACGTTTCTCCGATTCCTCACTCCCACCGCGCGTCTCTGGGCAAAAACTCTGGCCACCATCGATCACAAGGTCCACATTTTATCCAGAGGCAACTAGTACGTCCTATTTACAACATGGACATATATCACTAAACAAGCTATAAACGTCAAGAAAATCAACCCCCATAAAAAAATTCTACCTTAGATACACTCCCAACAAAGGTAGACACGATGAAAAATTTCCATACACAATTCTCAACGTTGATGAATTTTTCCATAAAGGGTAAAGTGTATCCATCACCCTCCCTTATCCCACCTTACACAACCATAATGTTTTCCTCAATAGCTCGCACACCCCAGACCTTCCCGTAAAGGCTTCCAGACCCACTCATACTTTGCTCCAGAATCATGCACGGCCCAAACCTAATGCTCGCCCATCCTCCTTCCAGCATAACTAATGATCACGTTCAGATATTTCCGTCAAAATTCTCAGACGTCTGGAAGATCTTACCTATACTGACTCAGCTTTTCTGTTACCACTAAGTGTAGCTCTTTCAGTCAACAAAATCACTTCGGCTATATCAAGTATTTCTTAAAAAAAAAAAACGCAGTATACGCGGACAGATAATAACTGTTTGCCTACTAATGAAACTGTTTGTCGTTTTTATTCATAAATTTCTTCCTCTTTTGTCTCATCTGCATAGGTTGCATTTCATACTTGTCCTTTTAATTTCAATCTTAATTCTATAGTCTTTCTCTCAACTGGTTATTGCGCATCAATCTAAACTCGTGTCTGTCAGTTTTATCACATTTTCTTCATACCTATTTATTATCAACCTTTAATTCTGAACTATAACAACAACTTTCTCTAATAATACTCACTAAAAAAACCTTTTCTATAGTAAGAATCGCATGAAATAAAACGAAAATTTTTCTTCATTTAAGAATGGTGAAAGAGTCGTTAAGACCAGGGCGAGGGGGAAACTTGGGAGAGTTATCGTGTATAATTTACCAATTAAGTTTTTACCTCCTTGGTGGGGAGAGAGGGAGAGAGACACTACTGGAACTCCTCACCAATCACGACAATATTTTTCTATTATTCTTTAACCATTAAATCCTGGAGTGGTTATAGAATTAACATGACAGTATCACCACCTAATACAACGTAGGATTATCATAAGGCTCCGATGTTGTGCTTTCATATTCATTACAAAATCTCCGATTTAAGGGAAAAAACGTCAGTCCCGACACCCCACTGATGGTTCACGTCCGTCCTGGTAACACTGCCACATAATTACGATCTCATGTCCAACACCTGGTGGCTGCTGATGAAGACCCGGGCAATATCACACCCGAGACGCGTCACTCACTCAGGTGTAAGATGGTAGACGTAGTGATTACATAGTGTAGGCGTACTTGTAACCTATAATCTGCCTGCGTTAATTTTTAATCATATGATAAAAAATACGGAAAAAATGGTCAATTCTAAGATACATTTATTTAATTCGATGATCTGCAATTCAGACACCACACAACAAGGGACTCGTACACGTCACATATGCGTCACGGGACACTCCTGCACTGTCACGAAAGTCACACACGTCACGAAAGACTCATGCAAGTCACGGGAGACTCATACACACGTCACGGGAAACTCATACACGGACACAGGAGTCACACACGTCACGGGAGACTTATACACACGTCACGGAGACTCATACACGGTCACAGGAGTCACACACGTCACGGGAGACTCGCCCACATCAACGAGACTCAGGTCACGGAAGACATCTAACAAATGTCAAGGCGAAAGTGTTTTATTATTTAATTCCGGCGCTAAAGTTTGTCCGAGTTTTAGCAACCGGTGAGAGCCAGCACTCCCGGAAGTAATTTAACCACATGGAATGTCGGAGTATTTTAACTTTATAATACTGAAAACACACACACACACACACACACACACACACACACACACACACACACACACACACACACACACACACACACACAAGGAATGAACCAGATGACAATTGTAGGAAGAAAAAAGTCGATCCCATTTTATTTACGATTCTTCGGCGTTTCCTCTGCCTCGTGACACACCGCCTGACACGACTTGAAATACTTTTGAGGAACTGTCCTTTGATAGTGTGTTAATCACGCCCATCAAGCTTTTATTAAGTTCTTTGTTGTATTCCAAAAGGCGACTTAAAATCCCCCCCCCCCCCTGAAAAAAAGATAAAAGCCTGAAGGAACCAAGTCAGTTAAGTACAATACCGGGCATTATTTCGATGTCTAATTTGATCTAGTTTCTTTATAAACACGGCTGGGTGGGGAGGTGCGTCTGCGTCTTGTTGTTGTACGATTCAGCCATTATTAGTGAAACTCCGGTTATTATTTATCAGATTTTTATTTGCAGTTGTACTTCCACACAAGACAACTAATTTTAGGTACAGGTATTAATTTATCCTCTGGGTAAGTGATAGTCATGAATCATTACTTTGGTAAAAACTTTTCCTGTTTTAGGTCGTTGGTTCCCCGTGTATTTTTAATGCAAACTTTTAATATTTTCCTTCTGGGTAGTAGTGATAATACCATGATGCGTCAGGGGTCACTACTCGAGCCAGGAAGTCTAGCTCCCGACATATTGACGCCGCTACTGCTGACAAATGCGCAGACGATTAGATTTTTTCTTCGTCTGATGATAATAGTGGAACCCAACGAGCTACAACCCATCTGAGAGGTACTTCGTCAAGAATAATGGTATGGGCTGTTCCTACAGATCCCTAAAACTTCAGCAATGTCTCTGGCTGTCAGACCCTCACGGATTTCTAACGTAAACTTGAGCTCTCACTTCGGGTGTGTTTGAGGTAGAAGGTTTCCCCTTTTCTCGATCAATAATCTCCCAGCCTCTCGTGACCGGAAGAAAGGTGATTTGTATCGCCCAAAAAACTTACACACCAGATTACGTCACAACTTGATCTTGGTGTGCCTGTTGGGTCATAGTTTCTCTGAGCCTACGGTAAAATCCGCTATACCCTTAATTCAATTCGTAAAGTGTGTTAGGAAGGCAACACGTGTTCTAACTTATTCTCTCAAGTTTATTTCTGCAACACTGGTGAATCGAGTCGGTAGTTATGGATCCAGTCTCTTTACTTACTGAACAAATTTAACATATAATAATAATGAAAATGGTGATGATAATATTAACAATAATAACATAATACCGTTCACAACAACCCATCGTAAATTACAGCCAACATAGGTTTCTTCTTATTAATACCAAAGGCTAAAATAAACCAATACGTTTAACCAGATTATGATCACGGGCGAGACTTGATAAATTACTCCCAATTTTAAGATAATGACCCATTATTAGGAGCTCGGCTAAAAACACTACCACTACTCTAGCCCTCACCGTGAAAACAGCATTAATTTCTTATCAGCTTAATTAGATATGTATTTATACTGTTAAAACACAATAGCATGACATTACCCAATAACCTTTAATTAAACCCAAATGCATTTTAAAAGGTATAAACAATTCCAATACTAGACATTAAATCACCATCCAAACTTCACCTGACCTGACCTGCCCCGCCTCGACTATGAATCACTGACACTCGGAAACTTGCTGGGGATATTAATTTGACTCATAAACCACTCACTATACCAAAGCTGGAGAGACAATTATCTTATAAATATTCAGGTCTAAAACAAAATTTCATCGGTAATATAATTTAAGCACCCATGACATCCACACCTGAAGATAAGACACCCTAGATTATTTCACCAGAAGATTTATTAACTTTCGCTACCTGAGGTGGTTAGGTTAGGTTAGGGTGATCCAATTTCAACACATAACCCCTCCAGTGTGTGGCGTGAGGTCGACCTTCAGCCAACACGAGGCTCACCTTCAACATCACACTTGAGATGACAGAGCGAGCACACACACACACACACACACACACACACACACACACACACACACACACACACACACACACACACACACACTTCCTGAAGATATCTCTGTCCTTTCCCAGATGTTTTTTATTTAATTTTTTACTATACATAACTATTTCATGATAATGTAAATATGTCCTCTCTCTCTCTCTCTCTCTCTCTCTCTCTCTCTCTCTCTCTCTTTCTTTCTTTCTTTCTCCCCTCTCCCTCTCTCCCTTCCACCCAGCAAGAAAATTTACGAATTTCTAAAGGGTAATTCTAGGGGCAGGATTTCCCCTTAAGGCCCAACAGGTCTAAATCGGCTTTTCCTTTGAATCAATAACAGACCAGTCAAGACCATAAGCCCCCCACGAAAGCGAGCCAGGTAGAGGGGGGGATTGGGCATTCCTATTTATTTTCCTTTATCCTCAATATTCATAAAAAAATAAATTACTTTAAGGTTATTTTGTCCTAAAGAGAGTTCACGTTTAACCCAAGTTCCAAAGCAAGTTTTTTGAGTCATAAATAAAACCTAATTTTTTTATTGGTTTCATATAAGGATTTAATTTATATAAGCGTTATTTTTTTTTCTAGCGTGGTTTTGATTTACGGGTAAAAATACACTAACACATACAGTAGAGTTACTTTAGAATGTCTCGCGGCACAAGAGACGGCCAAGTAAAGTCTCTTTCACATTTGCTTCAATAGCCGCTTACTTCTTTTCAAACTTGGTACGGCTGAAGAATGTTTATGCTGACGAAAGGTTTTTGTTTATTTTCTTGGAAACATTTGACCGTAAGAGGGACAGTACAATGACCGTACGAGGGACAGTTTTTTATAATGACGAATTCAATTTTTTATAGACAATTCTCGTATCACCTGAATATTTGCTCCCCCAGCTTATTTTACGCAAGATTAAGCTGCACTCTACAGCTACCTATGGGTTTTGGTTAGGTTAGGATACAATTAGTGATAAATCTTAAAAGTGAAATAAGCTTGAGGGCTAAGCTTGAGGGCGCAGCTTGGGGGGAGGAGAGGCCTAAACTTCACGATATCCCAATTTTGTTCCAATGAATAAAGACCCACTACCTCAAGGGAATTAACCCCTAATACCACCTTACAATAGGGTAGATTCTGCCTGGGTTTTGTTCAATAACCCAGACAGCATAACTTATGACCCCCATCACAAGATCCTGGAGTCAAGTACATAATTACCCAACAGATGAGGATGGTTAAATTACTACCTTCACTAAACGAGGCACTTACGGGGTACTGATAACGAGCCAATTGTTTACCCACTCGTCCAGGGTTAACTTATTAAGGGGTCAAGAAATCAATAAACAGGTGATGCCTGTTCTCGATGCTGGGAATCTTTGGTAATCGACGCAGTTATCTATCTATATGGTCGTTCTGTTCTCTCTTCACTGGCATCACTTACTGTCTTCCTAACCTTCCGTCTCTCTACCAGTCGCCTTCCTTCATCATTACCCATCTAGGTGTTAGTGCTCTCTCGTTCACTTCCTCTAATTATCATCCGCTTCGCAATTAGTTTTCCTGTATATAACTCGCTCAACAAGTTAGTAATTGGTGTAGAATGGCCTCTGGGGTCATCACCCGTCCCTTTTAGAACAGGCAGGTGGTTGGTCTTGGTTAATTTAATGAAGGCAATTCCTGGTCACAGATGTAAAGTACAGATGAACGCGAACCTCTGTGTCGATCTCCCATGCAGACACACAAGCATGTCGAACAAATATTGACCACCACAGACGTACACATACGCCTGTCAGCATACACACATACACATAATCAGATACCTTATTAATGCTAACAATAATACAGTTAACAAGATTCTTTCAGTGATCTTGTTACCCATCCCGTCTTCACATACAGCATTCTAATCAACCCAAAACTTCCAGATACAACCCAGTGATATCATGTCATGTCATATTATAACTTTCTGAACAAGGTTGATATAGGTATGTGAGCCAGACGTGTGGTGTGTGTGGAGGGGGGGTTACAGAGGAGTAAGCTTAAGCATCAAATCAGTGGGAGCAGTTCTCAGTTTGGTTAAGGCAGAGCAACACGCCGATGCTGGGACCTCCACCCGACGTATTGATTCCTCCCCGCCTGCCTGCTGCTCCCGCTGGCCCTAATGCTGCTGCTGCTGCTGGCAATGCTATCCCCTGCTCCTGCTGCAGCTGCTGTTATTTCTTATTGTTTTGTTGTTACTGGCATCATTGGTCCTGGTGATGGTAGTATTAATTCTTGTTATGGGTGATGCTTCTCCCACCGTTGGCTCTGCTGCTGATGATATCACAGCTCATATTGTGTCTATTCACCTGTTGTTGCTGCCACTGTTGGCGGCATTATCTCAGCTCTCCTGTTCTTCTGAATGGCTCTTACAGTTGGTTCCTATTTTATGAGATGCTATCTGCTGTTGCCAGTGTCTCCCCCTACTGCTACTGCCTCTACTGATACTTTCCCTTCTGTTGGGTCTCTCTACTACACACTCCTACCCGTTGCTAATGTTATTATTGCTATTGTTAGCCCCGACGGTGTCTTACTGACCTTGTTTTGCCCCCCCCCCCATTTTTTTACCCTCCAGGGATGACCTTCTGCCTTTCACCGCGTTAGCCCTCTTGACCCTCCTGTGTAAACATTCCATCTTTTTTTCCCTTCGTTAAATCTTTATTCAATTTTCTTTCACCTTTTTCTTTCTCCTGGTTTTCTTTTTCACCCTTGTTCAATTTTTTTTTCGTTTCTTTTCCTCTCTTGTTCAAATTTCTTTCGTTTCTGTCTTCCTTTTGTTATCTTTTTATCTCCTAGTTGCTGCCATTAGTCCGTATCAGTAGTATCTTCACTTTTATCCAACTGTGACTCAGGCCTTCACTTTTTTCATTCCATGCCAACTTTATCGTCATGTTCTTTTTCCATTCTTCTGTTTGTTCTAGGCTATTCCTTCACTGTACTTCCTTTCCTTCCTCTTCCTCCGTTCTCTAATCTCTCTTTCTCCTTAATCTCTCTGACACTGTTCCCTTATGCCTCTTCCTCTTCTCGATTTTCTTCCTCCTCCACTCTCTCCCTTCTGCCACTCCATCACCTTTCCACCCTTCTGCCACTCTTCCACCCTTCCCATCGTCTCTTCCACCCTCCCCCTTCTGCCACTCCATCACCTTTCTCCTTTCCACCTTCTCTCCCTCTGCCCTGCTGCTCTTCTTCTCTCCCTCAAGTACCATTATTCTTAAATTTGGACAAAGATTTAGCCAGCCGCTCCTTCCCAGGTCTCATTTTCCAGTTACTTGAATGTCTCCCGGCTGAGTCTTCCAGCTGCAACGCTCCTACCAAAACAATAACACCACCTTCCTCTTAAACACATTTTCCCTGTTAAGACTCTACTATCTTAACACACACACACACACACACACACACACACACACACACACACACAGTGGTATCCTTAGCCCCTAGCTTTTCTTTCTTGTCTGGAGATGTGACCATTTTTTCGCCTATCTAAAAACTGTCCATTACAGTGAGGGGAACACAGCCGTATCACCCACCTTCCTCAACACTTTTTATCATTCCACAAAAATTTTCTTTCTCTCTCTCTCTCTCACACACAACATATTTCCTCTCTCGTGTTAATTTCCTCGCTTTGTACTTCTATATTTCCCCAATTAAAACAATCAAACTTTCCTTTTTTGTACAAGCTAATTTTTTCCCTGCCCTTAAGTCATTCACTTCCTTCAAAAAGAATAATTTCCTTAAAACCGTCTTCTTTTATTTTCATTTATCTGTTTTGCTGAGGGAATCATGCTGAAGAGGCTGTAACCCCACACACACACACACGGTTACGATTAAGGCGTTTGTCGAAATACACTCCATACAAACAATCGAGTAATATCTCATTTGTTAGTTATATATATATACAAATAATTCCCTATGGCGGACACACAGCCCCTGTACAATAACTCGATGTTTACGGGATTATTTTGAAAAGGGGGGAAAATCTTAATCCATTTTTACCTAGTTGTAAAAGGCCTCCATTTTCTGATACAAAGGTTGAAAAGGTCTCTTAAAAGTATAGCAATATTGTGTAGCTTTTTTTCACTAGTTCTCGAGAGACAGTGTATCTAGGATGGCCATTGTCTTTATAAAGTTGTGTAGAGATTTCCGACTCTAGCCACCATCCGGCCTCCCCTCCACCATCCGGCCTTCGCTCCACCATCTGGCCTTCGCTCCACCATCTGGCCTCCCCTCCACCATCTGGCCTCCCCTCCACCATCTGGCCTCCCCTCCACCATCCGGCCTCCCCTCCACCATCCGGCCTCCCCTCCACCATCCGGCCTCCCCTCCACCATCTGGCCTTCGCTCCACCATCTGGCCTCCCCTCCACCATCCGGCCTTCGCTCCACCATCCGGCCTCCCCTCCACCATCCGGCCTCGCTCCACCACCTGCCTCTTTTATGGACAAACATCCATCACTGTTTATACTGACCTGTTACCATCACCTCTCTATACTGTTTTATTACAACATGTCTTCTTCCTTCTTTCGTTCAATTTCTGGGATAAACGAAGGTCACCAAAATTAGACATTACCTATGTTTAACCTTCATTTGTTCATCATCCCTCACGCGCTCAAAACATTTTAAACCTCTGAAAGCAGAAGCTCTTCCCTGGGACGGTACAAAGTTACTATCGAGACTGGCTAATGTATAAGGCGGCCGTAATAACCAAACACACTATAAAACCGATATACCACCTATCCATTCTTCACAACTATCAGGATATAACAGTTACAAATAATCCATCAGACTGTACAAATATACAACAAATCCTTCAATGGGAATTATGTAAAATAAAACACACTAACCACACAGCCTTGTAATCTGTAACTGAGCCCAAAAATACAATAAGTTTTGCTTTTGACGACATGACGTGACACAGGATACATGCAGAGTCTGTGTTTACTGGCAGTAGAGGACGGAGGGGGGTTTTCATTGGCAGTGGAGATGTGCTAAAACACGACAGGCTGAAGGGAGTTGAGTAAGCTTCTTTGTTTACTTCTGATGTTCACTGTGCTAACCTACATCTCCTCCACATTTTTTGTTTATCTTTACAAAGCCTGTCTCGTCTCCCCTTAAATTACTTGAAAATTTCTCAGAATCTCATGAATAAATTACAAAACCTCTTCAAGTTAATTTTATCCTTCATACTATAGCCTTAAGTTACTATGTTGAATTAGGGACTCTTAAAACCACTGTCTAGGCCACGTATACCTCAGACCACACTTAAGGCATTCATTAACAGAGGATCAGAGAAGATGACAAATAAGGTACAAAACTACGACACATTAATCATCCACATCTACCGTAGAACTTAATGCCTATCAGTCATTCCACCATCTAGCTAAGTCACGGCATAATTTTTACCTGAATCTCATATTCTTGTGTCGCATTAAAATATACTACTGTACCGAGATTGCCTTTAATGAGTTGGTTGTGTACGTTCAGGAAAATATAAGGCAATTAGAGAGTTCAGCTGATGATGATATAATAATTAGCTGTGCAAGTGACATCGGTCAGTAGAGGTGGTTGTTATGACCCAACAAATCACTAATTAGTATCCTAGGGTGAGGCATGTCATTTGTTAAGTGATCTCTGTAATACAACCTCCTCGAGCATAACACCACTGTGCCACTAATTCTTAGTTTCATCTTATACGAGAACAAGAAATAAATCTATATGTCTGACATGTATCAACTTTCCAGCGAGTTATGTTGAATTAGTTTGGTGGAAGACTCACCCAGAACCAACTTAGAAGGGCAATTGTTTTATAAATCAACTTGTAAACAAGTTCCCGATCAACACGCTCGTTTTCCCCCATAGCCTGTGTGGTTTACGTACATTTTCTGTGGTGGTCCTGGGCTGACAGGAGGGAACTGATCTATAAGACGCTACTCCTCACCAGTAGTAATGACGCCCACAGTCCTGGTGTGGAGCACTGTGGCATTGCCTGTCTAACCGAATATTGACACCCGGCATGATGCACGTACACCACAACTGCATAACACACTAACCCTCCAAAACTATATGAAATCTCTATTCTTCAGGTACTTCTTGTTGACATTTTCATTACTTACCGTCTCACATTACTAACACCATAGATCACCACCTATACAACAGTGCTATATGGAGTCATGTCACGTGAATAACATATTGTTGCAGACACACCCACTTAACAGCCACCCTCTCTCTCCCCCAGCGCCCTTGGGGACACGCCGTAAGGATGGAGCCAGTGGGGAAGGCAGTGAAGGTAGTGCCCCTGGGGAGGAAGACCCCCTGGCTCAGACTACCGCTGGGCAGGAGGCACAGCAGCAGCTAGAGCAGAGTCAGCAAAAGCAGGAACAGCAGCAGGTGGAGCCAGAGGAGCCAGAGCTGCCCAGCGAGCCTGAACTGCCACCTGATGTTCTTCACAAACACGATGAAAATATCGTGTTTAAGGTGAGTTACTCCGCATGTTACTGATGGTAATATCAAAATAATTCTTCTTGTACGCTAAAGCCTTGTTTTCATTAATTAAAATCAACACTGTTAAATATTAAAAAATATTAAATACGATAGTAAAAGTAAACAATTTCAATAATTAAAGAGAACGTACAGTTTATCAAGCCAAACTCACTTGTAAAAGAGAGAGCCACCGGAAGGTAGGGTCTATGGAGTCAGAAATAAATCCTAATTTAATTGCCAACTTCACATAAGAAATAAGAAATCTCTTCAAATGTCAGTTTTTCATTAAGCAACAACCGGATTTAAGTCTTTAAAAGAGGAATGCCAGGGAGTATAAAGCAAAATGCTCTCTCTCTCTCTCTCTATCATCATAAATGACTTGGCTCCAGGTCACAAACTGTCCACTAATGTGCTCAAGCTAGAAAAGTCTGACCTAAAACAAGATGAAATACTGAAATTGCACTAAGCCTTGGGGGCACAGGGGGGCAGCGTAGTCACCACTAAACTCGATCGTATTCACTTCTCCAACTGTAAAGTTAGGTACCCATTAACTATTACCTCCTCTGTATTCACTTGGCTGCAGCATAACCGATGAAATAGCACACAGTAGTTAAAAATAAGCTTAATGAGAACAATGCTCTAACTGCCCACTGTTACAGATTACAATAATAATAATAATAATAATAATAATAATAAATTCCTCCTCGAATTAATATAGATCTCAAGAAATGAGCCTAGAGGCAATGGATAAAATACTGACTTTTGTGTTTAACAGATGTAGAATCACAGCAGCAAGCTACCCAAATCACGATACCCTAAACTCCAGCCCTGCGATGAACAGTGTAAATAACAGCAGTATTCGATTGCAGTCTCGCTCTTGGCCTTATCTTGCATGAACATTCAAGCTGATGCCGTTTTGCATAAATTTACATACAATACACCTAGTTAGCCAAGTAACTTGGAAACACTCGTTAATTGACTAAGCTGCTTCTGTAGCTGGGGTATGTTTCTTTAATATAATTTGGACGGGAGACACACAAGCATCTAACGCTACATTACACAGCAGTATATTGTGGCACAAACTGTTTTTGTTAACAAGTTTCAGCAATTTTCCAGATCGATAACATTTCAGAGACATTTATAGATGAACTGCCACACTATTCACATGAGCAACTTTGTTTCATAGACAAACTCTGCAGCAGTGTTGTCACCATATACGAGAGGCCAGTAAGAAAACTGGGGACGAGAGACTGGTGAAGACATCCTGTTAATCTACTCTCCTGTTCCCAGGTACTGACGCAAGAGTACAGCGACGCAGCCGTCGACCTTCTGTGTAATCATTTCTTCAAGGACGAGCCCCTGGGGAAGGCACTCTATCTCGACAGCCCGAGGGAGGTCGACCACTGGCTCTCTAAGGTCTTGCCTCACATGGTAAGTAAACACTCAACATGTCATTATCAATATTTATTAATTTATTTTATGACCCATTTTGGAGACTGCAAAGTACCGAAATGGCAACCAGTCAAGTTTTCCCGTTAACATTTAGTCCAACAGCTAAGACTTAACACTTTCCACCAGCTCAACCTTCAGACTCCAGTAATTAATAAGATCCATTAAGACTTTCCTGCTAGCTCAACACAAGACCTTCATAAGAGTGCCGCTCTTTTCATCTCCTCAGAATCAGAACTTAGAATACATTTCTTGTTAGCAACTTTAATTTATCAATCAATACAGGCTTCTCGCTCTCGACCACACACTGCTACCTGGATATTAATGCATTATGTGTTGTTGTAATTAAATTTGCGTTATGTAACCACCAATGCTATGGTAATCGTTTTAATACTAAGGTCAATATTCCTTTCCTGGTATTAAGTCCACTGTCATCATAAGAACGTCAACATAGCCTTTTACAAACTTTCAATTGCTGTTTCACCATAGCTACAAGTTGCCCTCATAGCTAGTCTTCCATTCGCCACTTTTCCAGCCCAATAAATCTGTGTTCAAGCTTACCACCAAGAGGCTAAGTCTGATGTCTTCACTTTGTCATGGCCTCCTCTAGATATTTTATTTTAAAACTTCTCGCAAGTTTTATTTTATTTTCAATTATAAAGTTTAGTGATTACCTTCTTACCACCTGTGATCCTTGAGGCACTTCTCCCTCATCATACTGTGCCTAAACTAGTCTCACACTGATCCCTCAATTTATCTTCAAGTGCCTCAATTTCTCCCGCTGTCCTCCTGAAGGGGATCTGGTGATTTCCCTCCTACAGATCAGTCACGGGGTGTCGGTGATGGCGATAGATGAATCAGCTAACGGGCGGCTGGTGGGTGTGGCCATCAATAGCATCAAGAGGCGTGGCGACGCCCCAGGGCCTGACGATTTCCTCGCCTGGATCGACCCTAAGAAGGATCCTAAGATGTTCAAGATCATTTCCTTCCTCACGCAACTCGCCAGCGACATAGACTTCTTCAGCCAATATAGCGTCGAAAAGGTACCGAACTTTATTCAGTGACATAGAATATACATTAAGTCCGAAGTCAACAAGAAAATATAAGCCATAGAGAAAGTCAAAGAATTTTTAAACCCTAATAAGATATTTTCCAGCCTTAACCCTCTAACCGTAATGAACAACTTCAAGGATATTAATCTGACCAACGCCAAACGATTTTATACAGCTCAGGGGAGCTCTTAGTAGCTAGAGAGTTAAACACTTCACCTTCCTCTACAAAACCTTACTTTAACCTAATAATCTTACAGTATTACCGCACATAATCTTGATCCTGATGTCTTGATCCTGATGAAGTGACAAGTGTTTTCCCGTGTACAGTTCTTCAACTTCGAGCTGTTGAATGTGGACAAGTCATACGGCGGGCGCGGCATCGCCTCTATGCTAGTCCAGCAGAGCTGTAACGTTGCAAGGACCCAGGGCTTTACCTGCCTCGTCGCCGAAACTACAGGTGAGCGCTCTTCCTCTCTGTTCTCAATGTCCTGTACATATGCTCGTAAATAACGCTCAACCCCGTCCTTAACTCCAACTAACATACAAGTAAGTAGGGATAGACTTCACTAATAGCTAACCTATTGTATGTGTAGTTTCATTCATTACAAAATGATCATATTTACCGGTGTGTCTACAGGCATCTTCTCTGCCAAGATCTTCGGGCGACACACCTTCAAGACCATCCGGGAGGTGCAGTATTCCCAGTTCCGGCAGAACGGTCGCATCGCCTTCCCCAACACTGGTATTCACACCTCAGCACGCGTCTCTGTTAAGATCCTAGAGCCCCTTGTGCCTAACAGCACTTAAATCATGCCAGTCAATGCCTGGGGCTCGGCACTCATTCCCGGGATCCCACTAAACACATCTTCATGTCCAATAGTAGTAATTAATAGGGAGGTCAGTTCCTTCGCCCCAGCTAGGTACTTCATTGCCACCGATGATTGGTTAAGTGACTAACCTCAACCAATCACCGGCCGCCATGCACTACCCAGCGAATCATAATAAGTCCATTTCTCCTGTAATTATATGAACGAGCATGCTTAGAGGATCATGATGAAAACTACATATTCAGAACATTAACTGACAGATACGTCATACCATAGTAAATGTACCGGTAACTACAATAACATTTCTATACAACTAGAGTTAGACACCAAACTGTCAACTCCCACTCTTGTCTGATACTATAATCTAAATAATGATGTGTTTGTTACGTGCTGTGTAAAGATTTATGATATTGTTTCAAGGCGCAGGAAATATATAAAGCCTTAAGTTTGTATAATCTAGCCGCCTGGCTTCCCATGATGGTTTCATTATCTGAAGACGTGCAGTATAAGACAGTAGGAACATTTCTAAATGCTTATATACATATACCTGTATAAACTTTGCCATTTTTAAAGTAAATTAAACGTGTGTGTTCCACTGAGAATGAAATCAAGGAACATGTCTTCTGTGCCGATGAGATACATTTCCTGAGACACGTCTCGGAGTAACAATTTCACAATACTCCGATAATATTCAGTATTTGTACACCGGGATCTTCAGAAACCACCGAAGTACCATCTATGGATAAAATATGACTAAACATTAAGTATTTACTGGGAAGTGTACTTGCTGCTAATAAGAAATATGTAATCTCTGTACTAGTTAATGCTTGAGTAATGTTGTCACTCACGTGGAACGTGTGGATGACTGTGTTGTTTGAATAATGTTAGGAGAGAACTCTGTTGTCTACTTTTCTTGGTTGTATCATACAAACACATTCCGAAACAAAACACTTACACAAACAACCCAAACAAACCGTAACATATTACAAAACCAAAGGTTAAACGCCAAGACTTAACAGCACTAGAAATTAAACTCAAATGCTCGAATAAATCTTCCATAACTAGAATACTTACCTAAGTTATTGTCCCTAAAACTGTGGTGTTGTTTTAATGTACAGCTAGCTGGAAGAACCATGAGAACAACAACTGTATTTCAAATGGGCTGCGTCCTGCTGCCAATTAAGGTTGGATAATACTTTACATTAATGCGAGAGTATTAGCAGTTTTGCTGTAAACATTTCTTTATTAATTTACAAGTTCTGTCTGTTATTAACCAGCTGACCAAGGAGGGCATTTCATAACGGATGTAATGAATCGTGTTACACAACACCTGTGCCATCAGCTGTGAATCCAGCGAGTAAATGACCATGTTATGTTGAGCCACAGCACTGGTAGAGGTGCAGGTGCGTCTGTAACAAGGAGTTGATGAGTGGACTACTTTAGTGTTGTGGGTAGTAGAGGTGTGGGTGGTGCTGGGGGAGGAGGGGGGGGTCTTCAACTTCCTGCCTCTACTAACTTCAGCCCCAACACCCAGGCCAGTAAAGGCACCTCACTACCCTCAAAAACAAAGACTCGTCCGTCACTATCCACACACACCACTCTAGCATTTGACTAAAACAATGGAGTTTGTGTGCCTCTCGCATCAACTTTGGAAAAAAAAAGGTGGGTCGGTCAACTCTTTATGGCGGATAATTATGGCTGTAAGGATGGTTGTATTTACATCTTTTGCTAAACATGCAGAAAAGCCATTTATATATTTATTAACTCACCCAGAAAACTCATGGTAAAACGTTTTAACAGGTGAATCGGGATACCGCACAAAAACACAAATATAACAGTTATGACTTGGCGCACAATTCGCCGCACAAAACACCAACCAATTTACTCTACTGTTCAATCAATAAATCTAAATAACTAAGAAATATTCAAATGACAATACTGAAATCATCATAAAGGTGAACCAGTAACACCGCCTCCACTATTATTAGTATGATAATGAAAGTTGATTCTGACGTCACTTAACACCTGGGAAAATCTTTATTTTCAAGATAAGAGAGAACAATGTTTCTTATTTTAACGTCATATGTTCTATATTGTTATACTTAAATGTAAAGATATATAATTTATACTGTTATACTACATAGAGTTTTACGAGAGATATACAACGTCAATTCATCATACGTCACAGACCACGAGTATACCAGCAAGTATACTATATAAACCAATAGACATAACCCATATTGGCCTGCACTTAGCTTCAACTCTCTCTAGCCTCTCATGTATGTGTTAAAATTTTCCTTTTATTCCACTACGTAAGCTAATAGCTGAGTTACCATCTGCATCTATTACTTCTTCACAACTCGTCGCAATAGGCTATACAGGTATACGAGTACCTTATTTATATGACAGAGAGAGAGACTAACAGCCCGTCTTATCGACCCACCTTGAAGTTTATTATGTGTTGACAATCTTCCAGTCATCATGAATCAGACACACGCGAGAGGTCCTTCCACCCCGCGCTCACCATCAACACTTTATGGACATTGTACTCGTGGGCAACAAAAATTATCCGTATCTTTCTATCCGGTGAAGTCGCCCGGCATTCTACATTGTGTAAACCTGTGTGTAAACGGCTCATTTTTCGGTCTGTTTAACTTCATTGGGAGCACTTTTCACAGTCTTTGTAACTTCCCGTTGAAGAAAGAACACTTAGAGTAAATACTTTATATCGACTATAGAAAACAACTCAACAATTATAGGGCTGCCGGGTACCCTCCATCAGTAAGTGTAAGCGGTATCAACAAAACGTAATAGTATGGCATAATGGTACTGAATGTAAACTGCCTTCTGAGTGCGTCCCCTAAACTCAGCCTTAGGACGGACTCGCTGGCGGGCACAGTCGGCGAGCACCAGCTTTAAGTGTCTTCAGAAGTAACAATGGATCAAAATACACACCCCTAAGACACAAGTTACTGGCAAGCTTCCCACCTGAGCCAGGAGTGGTGGTGCTGGGCGGCCCAGGGGCACCACGAGGGAGGCCAACTCCTGAAGCTGCACCTCAACAGGCTACCACACCACTGTCAGCTGCCAAGGGGTGCTTAACCACTTTCATGGGCCCAGTAACATCTCCAGGAGAGTAACGCTTTTACTGCGAACTTCATGTACTCCGGTGGTCTACCAATACCTCCCCGGGTGAGGACATGCCAATAAGTAACAAGTGTTTCTACTGGGTAGTTGAAGCACCCAAGGGTATCCGGATATGTAGGCCGGGCGATGGTAATGTCAGTAATAGCCGACATCGCCAGAGGTGCGGCCTTCGAGTCTTCACAACCGTGTTCGGTGTTTTCTTTAAGATGTTGTTCTGGCCTTGGCCGCTCCTAAACTCTGCCGCTTGTCGCCAGTGTCGTCCTGTACCCTGTCACTGTTATACATAGAGCCCTCTCTTTCCACATCTACACTCTTATCATTTTCTGAACAATCACTCGTCAAAATTTCCAAAATCTGTCGTTGAATATCGACCAGAATAAATATTTGGGGGGATAAACACCAAGTGGCTTGAGGGTGGAGCACCTGTTGCAGCTGGGAGAGCAGGGGACCAATTGGTTCTACCAAGAATGAAGGACACAGAACCAATAATGATTAGAAAGCGAAATATGGAGGCAATTGTAACGTAGTGTTATTACCTCTAACAAGCTGTTCTTTATGGGTCACACAAGAGAAGTAGCTAGTTGTTAAAAATCATGTGATTTACAGTGCAGCAGCTGCGAGGGCACAACCCACTCTCAGGCTTCTCGGCTGCCGACTACACTTTATAGTTAATGAAGGTTGAGGTTACAAGTTGTTGCAGTACTCTTACTCTAACTTGAGATGTCTTCCTACTGGCAACAATTCATCACACGAGACACGCTCTCTCCATAGCCTGTATCATAATACACTTAGCATTAGTTCCTAAGGGAGCGAGTCACTGCCCCGCTGCTACTGGAGCTCCGCCCCCTGGCCAGCGGCACGTCACTACCAGCTGCCACTTGGCTGGTGACTAATTAACTTTATCTTTGCTTCCCTGTCTGTGTCGTAGGAAAACTGTAAGGTCGCTAACACAATCACCAACTCTTGCTCAACTGAAGTCCCATTTTGATATATATATATATATATATATATATATATATATATATATATATATATATATATATATATATATATATATATATACACGAGTACTGTAAAAAACGAAATCACTCCCATAAAAGTCGTTTGTAAAGTTTACCAATAAAAAACCCAAGCTGGAAGATGTTGGACCTGGCCGTCTTGTCTGCGTCAAGATTGGTGTTGGTGGTTGTTCAGTGGCCGTAGCTTCTATAGTCTGTATACATGCATATACATACCGTATATAAATAAATACATATGCTACGACACCACTGTAAAGAATACATGTTGTTATCGCTGTTCTTGTTGAAGCCTTGAAAATAATTTCTATGTGTGAAAATATTACTTTTGGGTGTAAAACAGGCTCTAGGGTGGCCCTCGCCGCTGCCTACGGCCTGGGCTAGGCCGATGATGCCACTTCAATAACACTAAAACGAATGTCAAATTGATAAATGGTTAATGAATCGTGTTGTTTTATTTAATTCCTACTACACACAACAAACATTTCCAATATATACATACAGAGAGAGAGAGAGAGAGAGAGAGAGAGAGAGAGAGAGAGAGAGAGAGAGAGAGAGAGAGAGAGAGAGAGACACACACACACACTAACACACACCTTAATTAATTACAACAGGTGACCAATATGACAACAATACCTAACACCTTCACACAAGACGTACACAATAAAAGATTGTCCAAAACAGACACAGAAGAACATCAACGTCTTTATAGGTGGAAAGAATCCTTGATTTTAAGGCTTCGTCTTGTATATAAGGAAAATACTTATAAAGACTGGCCAAGAGAATAATAATAATAATAATAATAATAATAATAATAATAATAATAATAACACCGGTAATTAAAAGAAAAACTTTGCTACAACATGTCGAGGCATCCAGAAGAAACAAGTACTATAGAGATGGGAGCAAGTCATACAACAGCTTGACTACACACTAACACCATGCAAAGCTCTTGGCTACGTAAAAAAGCGGTTCATTCAGCACAACACCGTCATAGGCATGATCATCTACCTCGTCCTCACAGGCCAGCCAGTGATAGAAGGAACGGGCACAAACATTACCATATACTGTACATAATAGCCCCCAAAATTATATTATATACCCCATAACATTCACTACATCGTTAACAGTATATAGAAGAATGCTACATCAGGCCTGATGAATCTATTAATTTTCCACTAGCCTACACAAATTTTTACAAACCCGAAATATTGTCCAAATGTTGGGAATACCCTGTGTCTAACATTCGAATTCATTTAATGAAAGTTAAATTTTAAAATATCAGTAAATGAATGAACGAATTTATTGGAATTAGAAGTAACAACAGTAATCATTAAAACTACTGAGTACAGTTAAAACTACAGTAGTTCGATACGCCATTACTGCACTCATATCTATTATAAATAATAAGAGTCGTTATAAAAATGCATTTGCTTTCGAGATAGTTTTCTATTATTTTAATTGAAAAAATATTTAATTCTTTTTTGTTTATAGCTAAACAATGTTCGACACTCACTTTCGCATGCATCAAAATTATCACGCGCCCGACACACTAATAAATATAAAATTTAACTTGCCCCCATGGGTTATTCACTCGCCACGGGAGTGCGGGCGAGCGAGTTTCCGAAGCCCTTTGTACTGTATATAAGCTGTGTAACACTTACCATCACCCATAGATAAGCATAGGCTAATTCGTTCTCTAGCATTTTAATTTCCTATAACTAAATGAAGTACTGACAAGCTACATTCAAACTAACGAACTTTAAGCATATACTAAGCTACATGCACAAGCACCAAGAAAGACATTTATAGATACACTGTTCATAGTGCAATTCATCTTTTAGAGTGTTCGTGTACGTGTGTGTGAGGAACTATATGGTCACTGTTACAGGTTCAATAACTACACTGTTAAATCTATCACTACATGAAGGAACGTGAAGAACAGTACCTTAAGACTGAACAAGTAGCTACTAGATTCCGCACTGAACAATCGTTGCCACATGCTGGACAACTTAATAAAGTCTTTGTGTACGCAAAATAAGTTCCCTTAGTTTGCATACTCAACACGTTATATATCTTGTCATAATCACCTGAACCAAGGCATGTTAAACCTGATCTAAGTTGACAAGGTTACACCTGATCCAAGTCCATCAATAATATCCTTCTCCATACAAGGGTCAAATCACCTAAAATACAAATCACTATAGAGACTAAATCAGTAATCACCCTACACAAATGTTACAAACTATTTTACATATATTAGATGTTTCATAAGTGATATAAAACAAGGGTAAATATTTTGTGTATCACGATTAATGTTCATAGTAATCAACAAAACTATATTACACAGCTAGAAAGACGCTATTCAATTGTTTATTTACATGTACTCAGCTATTTCCTTTCACGTTCACTCGCTTGTCAACTTTCATGAACCAACGCGCCAACAATATACTACTTAAGCATTGGTAAGAGTCGAGATCTGGGAGCTGATGATATAAATAATACATGATAAGAACGTCAGTGTTGTGTGTAAAACCAGTCTCTTCTATGTTCAAGCACTAGAGTTCAAGATTAATTTAATATCCCGGTAACGTAACTTAAAACACTGGTGTGGGTAACAGTAGCGAGCGGAAGTAGTCCCAGGGTTGGGTGGTTTTAGGCAAGTGACTGCAAGGTCCGCCAGTCAAGCAAAGCCAATTATTCTGACGACCTTGTAATGTAAGCCGCTGGGACGTCGACCAAATGAGTTCAATAATTGTGGTGTATCCAACCAATCAGTACAGTAATCCCAATCCTATCAGTGTAATTTGTTAAGTAAATAAAACTATCAAAATTATTTCAAACCAGAGAACATCAAACACAATTTACCTCTCTAAGTTCAACCATAACAATATTATGTAAATATTCAAGTGCTGGGTTTTTTAGTTTTATAGGCCAACTGATAATATTAAATGTCGTAGTCTTTACATCTATCACAGCCTCCCTTCAACACCTGCTGTAGGGCTGAAGGTCAGACACAACACCTGCCATCAGTAAGACCGGTGGCATGACCCTCATTACTGAGTTGTGGACAATAACTGGAGTGTATCAGATACATTACTGGTCAGACTACTGTGGTAAAATATGTAATCACCTGTACACTAAATAGGATCGAGATAAATATTAATTAATTTATATACACAGTAAGGTAAAACTATTTTGATTCGGTTTACAAAAGGCCTTCTAACCTGTTGTTTCCATCCCCCCCCTCCCACACACACACGATTAATCTGACTGATTTTTTTCAAACAGGTATAACTATCTGGTTTTATAAATATACATTAATGATAATTATTTCACAAAGTATAGTAATTATTCCACAGAGTTACATTTGCTGTTTCACTAAAACGTAAATTAAGTTGAAAAGATAACCAAACTGTAGCAAAATTAAGTAAGGTTACGTTGAATTATATTAGGTTAATAATTATGCTATTTATACAGTTTGTATTATAATTACCTACATCTTGTCTATATATAATCAGTCTATATTTACTAAAAGAAAGAAACTTATATAAATCACCATTACCAGAGAACAATACAACACAACACACCTGCCTAACCATCTAACTTCTTCAATAGTGACAAAATATCTCACGAGGTATTCCCTGCTCCATCATAAATTCCAACGTATTGTTTCCTCGTAGTGTGAAATGAACCGAGAAAAACATAACTCGCACGAAGTATCAGACAATCACAGTCAGTCTCCAGAGTAATCCCCTTACACCGCCCCGCCACCACCCTCTTGCCAGCGTCGACGTTGCCTGGGGGAACTAATGTCGGGAGAAATACTATAGAGGTCAATGGCCAACTTTGCTCACGGTTCACTATCATAAACCTTCTTCTGCTGTCTCACAGTGCATGAGGCTGAGAGTTTTATACTCGATATATATGATATTTATCCTTACTCTTATATTCAAAACAGGTTTAATATCGGAGGCACTCGTTTATAGACTTCAAATATTATTCTTATAAAGTGAGTGATTGAATATATGAATGAGAGAGAGAGAGAGAGAGAGAGAGAGAGAGAGAGAGAGAGAGAGAGAGAGATATTACAACCTTTACTGTAGTTTGAAACTATTATTGTAAATAACAACAAACACAAAATACCCTCCAATTTAATAAATCGTTGTAAAAATTAAAATCTCGTACTTTATAAGCAGGAAACACTCGAGTAATACAGCAAAGTCTCATGTCCGGTATTACAAAGATACATCACATTAATAAAACCTTTACGCATACAAAAACTCAAAGCAAAGTACAATGTTAAAAGTTTAATATCCGGTAACCAAGCCACACCATTTACTAACCGATGTTTCAGCCCCTAAAATGCACTTTGACTACGATCGACGAGTGAATTCATTAGTTATTACCGACCCATCGATCTCAAGTTCTCAGTGACGTGGGATGGAATGTTGAGAATGTATACACCAGATGTCATATATGCCCACCTGTACACACGAACGAGGACATTCTTAAGTGCATACCAGTACTACCAACCATGGACACGACACAGGCAACCACCGTGGGCAGGACAAGTAGATGGTAGTGTTGGAAGCCCTAATTAATTACAACCAACTTCCTCTATCAACTCTCACCACAGCCACTGCCACCAAAACCAACTCATCACACCTACAACTATAACATTACCTACAACACGTTCCATCACTACAACTAGTTCTATAGCCACCACACACTCTCAACCACCACAATTAACGTCACCACCCCAATTAACCCCACCAATACAACCACCACCATTATGTACCAGTAATGGGTGTGGTGTGGAGGGAGGGAGAGAGGCAATAACAATGCCATTATTACTAAAGGGGGGGGGGTAAATATGGATAATTACATGGGAATTGCAATATGCAGAAATTGCTTCACAAACACCACCACCACACTGATATTATCCCGTATTCTAACTCTTTTCTGAGGTAACACTCTCTCTCTCTCTCTCTCTCTCTCTCTCTCTCTCTCTCTCTCTCTCTCTCTCTCTCTCTCTCTTCACTACCAAAACAATCAGTAACACCCTCCATTAACCCAGTGACGTGTTGTATTAAATCTGAGGTAATCCCACTAATCCTAAAAGAAATACTTATTAAATCTAACCCAGGCATCCCACAAATCCTTAATCCTAATCTTGGTACTTCGTTAATCCTTACTGCATGACGTATTCTATTAAATCTGACCGGGACACCCCATTAATTCTTCCTGACATATCCCATTATATCCCATTATTAACCCAGACTCAAGCACCCCATTAACCACGACTGAAGCACCCCATTAACCACGACTGCAGCACCCCATTAAACACGACTGAAGCACCCCATTAACACGACTGAAGCACCCCCATTAACCACGACTGCAGCACCCCATTAACTACGACTGAAGCACTCCATTAACCACGACTGAAGCACACCATTAACCACGACTGAAGCACACCATTAACCACGACTGAAGCACCCCATTAACCACGACTGCAGCACCCCATTAACCACGACTGAAGCACCCCCATTAACCACAACTGAAGCACCCCATTAACCACAACTGAAGCACCCCATTAACCACGACTGAAGCACCCCATTAACCCCAACTGAAGCACCCCATTAACCTCAACTCCAGCACTCCATTAACCCCGACTGAAACGTCCCATTAACCCAGACTGAGACAGCCATCAACAACACAGAAGTGGATGGTGAAGTATGACCTTTACATACAGCCAATAATAATCCATTGAAATAAATAAACACCAAGCACGAAAATAGTGACAATAATTCAATTAACCCGTTTCTTTTTCTTATATAATACGGATTTATGGTCCAGCACTGTTCATTAAGTTGTGTCATTCATTATTTATCTTGCAGGATAAATGCGACCATTCTGGGGAGAGTATTCCTCAAAGACTAGGCATTCGCATCTGGTGTAAATCCAATGAGTTAGGCATCGACCCACCGCTGGCGTGATTCCCAAAGGCGCTTGTAAAAAAATAAAAAATAAATGTGTGTGTGGGAGGGGTGGAGGATGGAAGGGTGCTATGGCAGATATTATACCAGCGATAAACAATAATCAAGTGGAAGGGATAGTGGAAGAGAGGATTGTAGTGAAGGTGATTCTTGCAGGGGAAAGGCATGTACGAGAGAGAGGGAGAGAAAGTTGACAAGAGTGAAGGGAGTTTAGAAAGATGTAAAGAACGGGAAGGATAGAGAGATCCACAAGAGAGGGAGAGAATAAGTTAAGATGTAAAGAGGGGGAGGGATAGAGAGAAGGGAAGGTCGTGGAGAGAGATGCAGACAGGGAGGAGAGGCGAGGTGAGCATGACCGTGTCCCCACCTACACACTGCGATGCGTGTTGGTCATCGTAGCATTAGTTTACAACAATCACTATGCACGTGTGCTCCCTCCCTCTACCGTGCATGCAACTCATTAACTCATATTTTTACTCAGACAGCAGGAGGGTGTGGGGCCCCAGCGAGCTGGTCTGGTCATGTCGTGCAGTGACACTGCACCACCGGAAGGTCCAGGTTCCAAACTGGCGCCACACAAATTGCTCCACATTACACAGAGTCATGGCATGAATCGACTTATCCAGGGGTAAATTTTTTTAACCTTTTCGCTCTCAGAACATCTCTCATCTCGAAATAGGAGGTGCTTTGTTTTGACTACTTCCAAACTCAATTTCCTCCGCGTAAACAGCATTTTAAACAATTTTAGGAGAGCAACTCCCAACTTATTTACGAGTGAAAAGTTTTACACTAGCAGCTTGACACTGTTACAGCTACAGACCGTAATAACTCGTGGAGTATAAGGCCGGCTTACTGAAGGTACTGACTAAGCACCGGGAAGCCAATGACAGTGTAAATTCGTAGAAGACAATCCTCTGACGGCATTATATTATAACACCTTAACACCTTTACACTGACTATTTACCTGTACAATAACCCTGAAAATTCACTGTAATGTTCATATAAATTTCAAACAATGCATAATACCTGTCACAGCCCCCCCACCAGTTAGGCAGAGGGGAGAGGAGTCAGGCTGGAGAAGACATACAATCACTGGCGGTCGATGGTAGGTTGAAATAAGGTCAACCTCCCGCTATTATTACTTTGCACGCAATACGGGTCACGAGAAGGTATCAGAGTAGCCACCCCCGGCCTGGTGTTACGTGAGCGACTGTGTTCAAGTCCAGACACGATATTGGAGAAAGAACTCACGAGGCAGTGTTGGAGAAAGGCAGACAGCACTTGCATATTAAATGAAATGAATGAACACCAACATGACATGAGACACTAATACGTAAATTGATTTTATAGCCATACTGTACGTGCATACTTTAACTGTCTTGTCCTGGAATGAAATAAAATATTAAAATCTCTTCTTACTGTGTTTTTGCTCACATGAAGAGACAGGTGAAGGAAGGTGTGTAATAACTAATAAAACCCACTGGTCGTCGAGCAGCTCCCCCGGTACAGAACAGTACATGCTAGCGAGCTTGTTCAACAGTGGTCAATGGCAGCTGAACTTCTCGGTATTTATGTTCCCTGTTGCATTCTCCTGTAACAGTGCATAAGAAACATGACACACGTCTCGGGCTGCTTGTTAAGTATGCAGGTCCTTCCGTCCACCGAGAATGAAGCAGCTTCCCAGAGTTAGGTTGAATCGACCCTCCCTCCCTCACCAACATTCTCACACTCACTTTTCACTTTTTTTTTCCACTTTACTTTATGGTAAGTTCCTTAGTCTCAGGCAACGGGTCGCACTGCACTGTAACCTGCCCCTACGGCCGCTCATTCTCTGCTGTGGAGGATAAACAGGAAATAACATCAATATAATAAACTCGTGCGTATTAGCAGGATACCAGGGCGTGAATCTGTTTAGGGTGCAGAAGTTGCCGCTAACACAATAACAACACCCTGAGTTAACGAAGTATATGACTTGGTATAAAGAAATAACTCAGAAGTATCGGATACTCGCCAACTGCACTTGGCTAACCA
Source organism: Homarus americanus (assembly GCF_018991925.1). Lineage (NCBI taxonomy): Eukaryota > Metazoa > Arthropoda > Malacostraca > Decapoda > Nephropidae > Homarus > Homarus americanus. The sequence continues at coordinate 928,894 of NW_024754249.1, read as the reverse complement.
ATAACCTGGAGTACGATCTGACAGCTGATCAATATTCAGGCCCCCAATTACTGTTGAGCAGGCAGACAGTAAGTAATCTCTCCTGGGCACTACATTTACCAAAACTACACATCAGCAGTAAAGACGCTTATAACCTACAAAACACGCAACATTTCAATGCTGAGCAGCTGTCTATTATACATAAAAGTCCTGTGCAGTCATGGATGGAATGCTGCTCCAATTAGTATAAATTCCCTTACTTTAAACCCACATTAAACCCTTTCAAAAATTACTTTATTTCTCTTTGTAATATTCTCCTATAAGAGATGTTTACACCATAAGCTTCAATCTGCAGACCTTCAAGAAAAACTAACTTTCATCTGGTGGCGATTACCCCTAAGTGCTAAGATGGCGAGATTTTCGACGTTTGATATATGACCATCCATTCCTCACCACGTATGATAAAAATAAGTTATCGACCTTCCTGAGAAATGGTCTCAATTAAGATTCCACTTTCTCAACTACAGCGGTACCATCCATCACCATTAACTATTATAAATCCTATAATATTATGTTCCTTCAGTCCAGTAATAACTCTCATAAACACATCGTCAGGTACGACAACCCAGACCCTCACAACCTTGACGTGCCCTGCGGTATATGGCTACTGGTAACCTTCCTTACTGGGGCAGGCGAGGGCGTGCAGCAGTAACAAGGACGGGTACAAAAGGTGGCTCTGGTTGTGGCAATAACCTCTTCCTCACAACACTATTATGTAAAATCTTGAGCTTAAAGAAAACCTTACAGTGACTCATCTTATTACACATTCATGAGACATTGTGGGGATACCCGCTCACTAGGTCAGGTACTTGGAGAGGGGGGGAGGGTCACGGTGGGGAGGAAGGGAGAGGAGGGAAGAAGTCATGATGAGTAGGGGGGAAGGGTCAGGGAAGGAAGGGAGGGGGGGGTTTAGAAGAAGTAAATTGGAGAGGGGAAAGGCAGAAAGAGGGAGGGAAGAGAGAGGCAGAAGGGAGAAACACGAAAAAGGGAAAGGGCAGGAAGAAGATGGAGGAAGATGTGAGGGAGGGAGGGAGGGAGGGAGGGATTAGGAGAAGCGGAGAAGGGATAGTGAGAAGACTTATGACAGGACTAGAAGGATAACATTCAGCAGCGACGAAACTACGTGCCTGGAGTCATGCCATCCTACCAGCATAATGGACACTATGAGAGAACCTACTTAAGAGAGGGGGAACCAACACGATTAAAAGTTTAGGCGTTTTCTGTTCCTTTGTACAAGATTCATGACTAATGGATATTTTAATGAGTGGGTGAAATCATGAATGCAGCAAATCACATCATGAATTATCTAACTGGAAAAAAGGAAACTAAGAACTTTCCAGATCATATGTACGACAATTGGAAGTGTCAAATTGTCCGGGTGTATACGAGAGGTTTTAATATAAACAAGTATACTACACAGTCTAAAGGTGCCAGGCTCACATGGTGTGGTGTGAGGGCAGCCAAGGACACCAGAGGGGCCCTCAACGGCTCCCCTGCACCATCATCAGTAGCAGGTTATGACGGTATAATAAGGCCACAAGCTGTGAGTCTCAGGTGTGCGGGGTGGCCTAGCATCACGAGACACACGCTACGTTTACAACACAAGGCAACCAATACACGCTACTATCAATCAACAAACACACACTCATCTTTTAGTCAATAAAAAGTAGCCTCGTAATGACAGGAAAAAAGATTATCGTAATATAAATAAATGAAAGGTTGCTCAGTGTGATACTTAATGAAATATCTTGTGGGGCTTCCCTAGACGAACTGATATACTACTTACTATTGTTTGTATATCAACATGTGCTGTATATGTACAAGAGTGTACCTGCACTGTCTACGTACATGATGAATCAATGTAAAGTAGGTAGACAGGTATATACAAACAGGTAGGTAATTACGATACAAAAAACATAGGAAATGTGAACTCGAATGATCGCAAAATAAAAATCAGGTTAACTTCAGCAGTAAATAAACTTCAAAAGAAAACACTTGAGAAGCAGCGATAGAGAGGAGTAACAGCGTCAATTTAGAGAGTGAGTAGGGTGCTCGACGCTACACCCACTTTGTGGTACAGAAGGATCCATTTCATGAGGTATTTGGAATGTATCAAAGTTGCCGCCAGTGTTGTGAGCGAGGCCCGACACATGCCAAGTGTGTGAAATAATAAAATAATAATAATTATCGGTTTATTGAAAGAGCATGGCAGCCGGCAGGCTGAAAATATACAGTTACATAATTGGGGAATGGGCCTCTTGATTTACAAATAATATACAAGTAACATAAGTGATACAAATATGATATACAATAACTAGGTGGGGAGAAGCTCAAACTACAGGGCATCTCAACATAGTGACAGTGCAAAAAGTAAGATTGAATGGGAGTGAATACACTGGTTGATTACAAGTTATTGATAATTTTTACAATGGTTGGGACACACACACACAGACACACTATTGTTATATCCCCTTAATCTTGGGGTCGGGGATGCGATGGGGGTGACTAAGAATAAGAATGCTTAGAAAATTTCAGTATTACAACAAAACTCTTAACAATTGTCCAAGACAACATTTTCCCGTAATAGTTGGGTGATCAGGGCAAGAGTATTACCACCTCGATGCTCACCCTCGTGCGTGTCTTCTGCTTCTTTTAACAAGCGTATAAGTTCGTGTTAATGGTGTAGTGGTGATAATCGTGTGGTGGTGGTGTTAATGATGTACTTTTGTTGTGTTTGTGACGTACCATGAAAGACTTATCCTCGTACTAAATGTTTCATGTAGCTGTCAGTGAAATAAATTATACTGTAATTTATGATCAGCAAATTCGTGGTACTGTATTGGGTTCAAAGTCGTTAACAAATATGATGTGCACATGAGCAGCTCATCATTAAAACCTAAATACACAGCCCGAGGGGAACTCAACCACAAGAGCTTAATGATACAAAGACTAGTTTGTTTGTTTTTACTTCTTAAATTTATCCTGTGATTCTATCCTTAACACATTTACGGCATAACTTCAATAATAACTTAATTTTAATCTAACTTTTATATACTCATTAAAAAAAAGGGACAGGAGGAGTGATTCTCATATTTCACATAAACAAGGAACCGTAATTAATAAATAATATATGTTGCCAGCTACACAGTGTTATGGGACGGCCTCTGCTCCGTAATAACCTCCATGACAGACAACACTCAGACTGTTGTGTAGGATGCCTCTCTCTCAACAAATTTTTTCCACACCCGGGCACAATTAATCTACGTGTTTTCCTCACAACACAGAGGACAGAGTGTTATACTGCTATATGTAACACACTTATATATAACATACCGTGCACACTGATAAAAAATACATTTCCTCCTGTACTAGTACACATTCCTTGACAATGCACACTATGCAGCATATACACATTTAAGTACTAAATCATTCACCATTCTATGTAGCAAAATCAAAGCCTAAACCCCCATACTGCACACTATCACAAAAATGTGTTCCACTCCCTACAGCACCAGCAGACTACAGCCACACGATACCGTAGGTCCATCACCCTTCCTATTAACGTGTCTCCTGTTACCATCATACCTTGACTGCCACGCACTACCTACCATGCACAGTACTCGTAAACGTGAATAACAATGAAGGTGTACAACTGAACGTGAATAATGATCAAGATGTACACTTGAACAACATACTCAAGGTGTAAACATGAAAGTGAATAACAATCAGTATGTACACATGAGTGCGTACTACAACCATGATGTACACTTAAACGTGAGCAACAAATGAATGGTGACGAAGGCATACACAGTGGTGGGAGGGAGGGTGAGTGCCTGGCTGCAGCGCCGCTCTCCTCCACTTATTGACCAACATGCGGCTCAACTGATCGTGTCCCCCTCCCGCTCTCAGGGTCACACCACCGCCACATTGTTTATTCACACACCTAAAAATACCCATCGACAATCTCTCACCTTGTAAATAATACAGTAAAAGTATACGTCCGACCTTCTTACTAAAGCTGTTTTCTATTCCGTCCTGTCATAGGCTGGGGAAGGTACTCCACTACTCGTGACAATATACCCGTTGAACACCAGAGAAGGTAGCCATGACAGTATACCCGTTGAACACCAGAGAAGGTAGCCAGGACAGTATACCCGTTGAACACCAGAGAAGGTAGCCATGACAGTATACCCGTTGAACACCAGAGAAGGTAGCCATGACAGTATACCCGTTGAACACCAGAGAAGGTAGCGAGGACAATATACTCGTTGAACACCAGAGAAGGTAGCCAGGACAGTATACTCGTTGAACACCAGAGAAGGTAGCCAGGACAGTATACTCGTTGAACACCAGAGAAGGTAGCCAGGACAGTATACTCGTTGAACACCAGAGAAGGTAGCCATGACAGTATACCCGTTGAACACCAGAGAAGGTAGCCAGGACAGTATACCCGTTGAACACCAGAGAAGGTACCCAGGACAGTATACCCGTTGAACACCAGAGAAGGTAGCCATGACAGTATACAACACCAGAGAAGGTATACAACACCAGAGAAGGTAGCGAGGACAGTATACCGTTGAACACCAGAGAAGGTAGCCATGACAGTATACCCGTTGAACACCAGAGAAGGTAGCCAGTGTTGAACACCCCCGTTGAACACCAGAGAAGGTAGCCAGGACAGTATATACCCGTTGAACACCAGAGAAGGTAGCCATGACAGTTTACCCGTTGAACACCAGAGAAGGTAGCCAGGACAGTATACCCGTTGAACACCAGAGAAGGTAGCCATGACAGTATACCCGTTGAACACCAGAGAAGGTAGCCAGGACAGTATACCCGTTGAACACCAGAGAAGGTAGCCATGACAGTATACCCATTGAACACCAGAGAAGGTAGCCAGGACAGTATACCCGTTGAACACCAGAGAAGGTAGCCATGACAGTATACCCGTTGAACACCAGAGAAGGTAGCCATGACAGTATACCCGTTGAACACCAGAGAAGGTACCCAGGACAGTATACCCTTCAGTCACACTCTTATCAGCTGAAGTAAAGTAGATACGTGACCACAGCCCGACTCTTGTTACAAACACTTTACTCTCACTTAATCTAACCTAACCAAACACTTTACTCTTACTCACACTATGACACTAACTAAAGGAAAGCGACACACCTCACCATCTATGAAACTGTTTATGGAAATTTTGCTCTCTTTTTTTTAAGCCTTTAACATTTAAGGTTATTTTCTGAGAGTTTAATTTTAATTCTTTATTTTTTGGGGGGGGGGGGATTATTTTCTTCATATTTTTTTTTCATTAAGATATTGTTTTTATTTTCTTCTAAACTAACTTTCTTTACATATATTTCGTTCAGCTTTAAATTACTGTTCGCTGGTGTGTAACTTTTAAGATCATAAAAACGTCGATGACCTCGCTACTGCAACACCGGGTAGTATAATATAATCAGTCAGTCATTAAGAAGTCATAAGGAAATACCAACGATCTACAGTCAGTCAAACAAACAAAATAATGAACTAAGTCGTAACTCTTTTCTTCAATATTTACCTTCACTAGCTATTCTATATGAGACAGAATAAATATTGCCTATTGAAAAAAATAAGCTTAGCAAAGAATAAAGTAATTATTCTTTGTAGCTATCGCATTTTTTTCTCAATATTTTCATCAATTCAGTATATTAAATCCTTTCCTTCAGTTTGTACTCTACAAATAAAACACACACACACACACAGTTTCCTAGTTACATTAATAAAAAATAACCTTACTTTACCTGTAGTATTCCTCAAACTACATTATTTTCAACAATATACTAAAAATAATAACAACCCAACAACTAAAATATAAACAATGAGTCACTGACGAATTTACAGAGACCAACTTAAAACCGTCGTCAGTCAACACTAAAATATTCTATCGAGTAACCGTGATCAAACCGAACAAAAATACTGCTACAGGTTCTTTGGAATTCACTACTACAAGATTTACAAACAACTGTCCTCTGATTTGCATACATCCTGTGATAATGGACGTATCACGGTATGGGATAGTCGAGTGTCAGTCTGGGCGTGTGTTTGTCCACTTGTTGTCCAGATTATAAGGCTAGGAACTCGTACCAAGGGAAATACTGTGAGAAACTTAACATGAACATGCATCATCATCACCCTCATCATCAGACGACTTGCAGGACAACGGGACGAACGGTATGATGAGATTTACATATCGTGGTACTTATGTTTACTTGTTTTATACTTCAAAACTGAATCATTGTTCCTAACTGCAAACAATGAGAGTTTGTGTTTACCTTTTCTCGGCATTAACTTGTTAGAACAGAATAACACAATAGTGGATCCATTTGTTCAGTTGTTATAGATTATAGAACAAGGGGGTCAACCTCTACGCACTGTACTCACCAACAAAATACTTCAAAATGACCGCTGTATAGTTCAAGGTGTGAGTATCGTCATCACTCAATTCTGATACTGGTTACATGCAATAAACATATGACAATCAATAAAAAAAACTATCCAAGAATAAATGCAAATAAATCAATATTAATATTCTTAATTAAAATTCGAAATGTGTAAACAAGAGTAATCATGTTAATAAACACAATTTAAGTGCTTATTCAGTCTCTCACCAGTAACTACACAAGAACATCAACTACCTTTAACGAACACAAAACAGTGATTTTTTTTGGCACAAATTTATGAACTCCACGAACAAACCAGGTCATATTTATATTCACAAATTTCAAACACAAGTTAATTGCAACATCCAGCACTAATGTCCACGCAGAAATTGGCAAGGCAGAGAACACTAAGGTAAGCGACCGTCTCTTACTGGTGCCAAGTGATACCAGGGTTGACAGATGGTATTCTCGCGATATAAAAATACAAATGCCTCAGTGTCGTAGCTACCCGAGAACCCACTCCTGAGCTGCCAAATTTTTCAGTAAAATGTTCACCTACAAAGATACATCTGCACCTTAAGTCTACTGAGTACGGTAAGTTGGCTACAAAAGTTTTTGTTGCCAGAAAAAAATACTTTATAATCCTTGAGACAAAAGTTCTTCAAGTATGTATACAGCAATTTCCTGGATATAGAGACTCCCAGGTGGGATCTACATAAAACTACCCGCTATGACGCATTTACTTCCTCTCGGTCGACACACAACCTGACAAGATCCTTTGATGTACAGTATGTCCTGACAGTGGTAGTGCAGTGGGTAGCTGTGAAGAGGTATTAATATTTCACCGAGGTTTCGAAGAATATTTTAAGACATTTCTTTCACAAAATCTATAAAAAATTATCAAGGGGTAATACATTCATGAAATACGGCAAGAACAGAGTAAGTCTACATAGGTAAAAAGTATATATCAGACATCAACTACGACATCCAAGATAGCAAAATAAAAAAGTTTTCGTTAACTTCAAAAACAAAACGAACCAATAAACATACACAAAATATATATGTTTCACCTGACTAGACTGGAAGCTACCATATTCCATTAAAACCAAGAAAGACAGAAGAACCAAACTCTGCATCACAAAACACACTTCAACGATGGCACAGTTAGACCTGGCACTCTAAGCTGTGGAATGCGACTCACTCACTATACGAGCCATCGACCACAACATTCCGTGGGGTTCCTTTACGATCCGCTTCAGAAAAGTCTCCCTAGTAAAGCCGCTAGAATCCAGCTTTTTTGTGACCGTAAATAAAAACATGAAAAAGCGGTCTGAAATTTGTTTGTCATAACACTTATATTTTGTAGGCTCGCTGACTGTACATAAAGCTGTTAAGATACACACAGTATGTACTCTTCTTGCTCTTCAATCGTCGTCCACTACCTCACTCCTCACCCGTCCACTCCCTCACTCATCACCGCCCATTACCTCACTCCTCTGCAACAATTAATGGAAGCAAATTACTAGAAAATAGTATCCACGAAATAAACACAAGATTCTTCGAACAGTTCAGTAAATACAAATCTGACCTTGATTTTGATCCTGTGAACTATAAAGACCAAAACAGGAACACCTTAAGATGTATCATGTCTGCCTCCAAAGTTGCAAGTTAATCTATCCAAAAACGGAATGTTAGGTTAGTAAACAAAAGACAAGTTAACATTCTCCCTCCACACACACACTCGTTAAATAAATATGGCCATCATTAGAGGAAGACACTGTATTGTTACTGAGGGACTCCAGTCTCCTTCAGCTGTAGATGATGATGACGGTCCACCATGGTCTGCTCACCGCATTGTCTTCCTTCATACAACACTCAAGTCTCACCTAAACAAACAACGAATCCCCAGTGTACTTAAACAATAATCTCTTAACAAAAAATGACGACGGGAAGCATCTCATGATAGGACATGTTGTATATTAAGGAAATAGAAAAAGTTATGAAAAGAGACCAATTACTGTTGACCTGCTTTACCTCCCTCACCCCCTCTACCTCTCACACCTGCCTCCCCTCCCTTTACCTCTTATACCTGCCTCCCCTCCCACACTCCTTCTACCTCCCATACCTGCTTCACCTCCCTCACTCCCTCTACCTCTCCTACTTGCCTACCCTCCCCCACTCCCTCTACCTCCCTTACCTGCTTCCCCTCCCTCATTCCCACTACCTCTCATCCTGACTCCTTCTCTCTCTCCTACCTCCTGCCTCCCCCCCCCTTCATTAGACAAAGTAATGAGCAAACAAAAGTTTAACCGGCAAACAGACCGACATACAATAATATCCCACCTTGTTTGTGGGGGAGGGGGGTAAAATATGAAGAAACCCTTAAATTTCATGACCTAGACTTGAAAATACTAGTTAGACTGATAAAGTATTTAAAATTAAAGAAGCAGTGGTACCTAAAACAAGTCAAGGTTACTCTTCACGAGTAGAAACACATAATGTTTTAATTATCAGACCAGTATTTTATATGAAAACTTAAGGATAAAAAACAAGAGATCAAAACGGGAAAATTACTTTTACCGGGGAAATTACTTTTACATCAGGTCACGATACGTTTTATCAGAAATAAAAATAAATAAATTATGGGCTCATGTCTATCACTGAAATGACTAAAGACCAAGGCAACAATAAGTATTAACACAGTAGGCATGAGTAGTACTGCTGTAAATAATCAAGAGGCAGCTATTGCCGGTGTACAACAGATATCACAATCACAGCTGCAAGACAAGGTGTATACGCACAAGAATGGATAACCTCGTTACATATGAAATACTACTGGCAGACATCGCACTCTCCAGCGGATAGCACCCCTAGAGGAACACAAGAAACGAGTTTGAATTCAACACCAGAGAGTAACACCTCGTTTGCACAAGTGTACAATTGCACCAGTATAATAGTATTACAACATAAACACTAAGAAACACTGGTGTACGATCGAGGGCATAAGGAGTCAATAATTCTACACATACAGGAATATGAATAAAAACGCACTGATGAGCTTCCTTGGCGTGACATCAGTTATAATACATGCAGATTGGTTCTTACTGGCGTTATGAGTGACTCCAGCTTCCTGCCACAAGGAGCACTGAGCTGATAAGTGTGAACGATATTATTACCGGACGGTGGTGGTGGTTACACACAGCTGGCAGGGTCCAGATTCTCAAAGTTTCGTGCGTCATGTTTTTTTAATTGAGAAATAATGGAACATATTTAGTTAGTAGAGCTTCTAATGTGTAATATCCATACCATTTGGACATCCCTCTTAGTACAATAAATTAAAAGGGCCAATTCTTTTTATGTACAACTCACGGTGGCCCACACCCACAATGGCTGAACTATACTGAACACATATCATAATAACAACAAGGATGAAACCGAATCAACCATATGATTTTCACAACGAGTCGATGACATATAACAACTAAAGGGAAATTATTTGTCTTTAATAACACATCTCCCCACAACAGTCGCCAAGTCAAACTAAAGTAGCGTGATATGCCAAAAAATACCCCTGTAAAAGCATCATCAGAACGAAAGTAAATTTATATTTACTGAATTATGGCAGAATCCTAGAAAAGGCCAAAAAAAAGTATGAAGAGAGAGAGAGAGAGAGAGAGAGAGAGAGAGAGAGTGACAACCACCAGGTAGAAACTAGCTGTGCATATTGTCCGTGACCTCTGTCCGTCACCTGGCAAGCCTTCAGAGACCAACTATGAATAAACAACGTGAGGTGTGTTGGCACTGCATGTCACTGGTACTGTCCACGTGGGTCACACACTTTTGAACACGAAGTGGGTGTCAAGTGCCAAGCTGGTGGCAATGGTAGTCATCCGACACTACGTCACTGTGTGTATTGATACACACACTGCCATAACCACCTGCAGTATCTAGTAGGGAGTCATCCTCCACCAAGGATAACGCCTCTCGATCAACGTAAACATTAATGCAACGAAACACTTCTTTATCAACGTATACATTCTTACATAATAGAAACACTTACCATCAAGGAATGGGATTCACTGATCACGGATAACGAACACCTGTCAATAATAAGCATTCAAAGTCGAAGGAAAAATCATCGTACACCAACAGTATCTATGTAAGGGAGAATACAGTACTTTAGTCGTCTGTCTAAGGAAACTTGTACACACTTCTTAACGGTGACAATTACGCCAACTATAAAATTAACTAGGGGAAAAATCGTGTCTTAAAGAGCCGTCACCTAAGGTTTGTCGAAAGACACCTTTGTCTGTCATATGACTATCGTACAAAATAAGTCATTCTGGATTTACTATCATGTGAACGATAACCATCATCTGTCAAGAATAACTATTGTTTGTTGAAGATAACTATCATATGTTAAGTATTATCATCACCAGTCAAAGATAATCATCATGTCAAGAATAAATATTAAGATAACTATTACATCTTGAGCATTGCCATCACCTGTCGAAGATAACTATCATACTGTATGTCAGATTCTATCAAGTCAAATTGTGAAGTAGAGTACAACCTGCATCTGTTACCATCTTAACGTATCTTGGTCTTACTCTTGAATAAAAACTTACAAGGCGAAATCCTATTACCAAGTGTATAACCGGCAAGTGGGAATAAACGAAGTACTTATATTATAAAAAAAAAAAAGACATTAAATAAACTAAAATTAAAAGGTAGATTAGGAGTGAAGTTATCGTAGTCGCTCGTGTGAGATGGACTCCAACTTCATCGTCTTGGATAAGTGCTTCTCCACATCTAGGAAAGAGTTCACTTTTGAGACTCTTACTTTAGTCGTAGTGGGTAGGTAGTAGACAGCTATCAAACAGGGAGGCATGACCGCCTGAGAAGATATTGGAGGCATAACGTGTTGTCTAATGGTAGACCCTGCTGCCATATGGCATCACGAAAATTGTGACCAAGTCCCAGTTGCTGATCTGACTTTCTGCCTCATTTTTGAGTCATTTACACACAATTGCAGGGTCTCAATTGTTTCTCTTACTATTGACAACACAATATATATATATATATATATATATATATATATATATATATATATATATATATATATATATATATATATATATGATAAAATCACACGGGAAAATGGAAACAACGGAGTACCTTAGCTTTCGTCTTTATTCAAGACATCTTCAGTTGCCTCTGAAGATGTCTTGAATAAAGACGAAAGCTAAGGTGCTCCGTTGTTTCCATTTTCCCGTGTGATTTTATCAAGATTTATCTTATCCACGTTTTCGTTGTGGATTTACATGAAAAAAAAATTATATATATATATATATATATATATATATATATATATATATATATATATATATATATATATATATATATATATATATATATATATATATATATATTGTTTCTCACTTTTGATTTTTTTCATTTTTGTATTTCTTTACGGTTCTTTATTATTATTATTATTATTATTATTATTATTATTATTATTATTATTATTATTATTATTATTATTATTACTAATGCATTTTCGCCCCCCAGGCCCCGATGTGGGTCAGTGATCTGTGCCTGGGTGGGTTAATCCCAGTAAAAAAATTTCACTCTTTACCATGTAACTTGTGCAACAATCCCAGCATTCCAAACTTTTCGTCATTATCAATAGTTTTTGGCTTCGAGATTAGCTATCTGATGAACTAATGCAGTACATCACGACCAGCTGTCATCATTATGACATTTCATCCTCCTGTAAACAAAGAGACACCTCTACACCCTGCTCGGTTTGAGGCAGTTTATTAGGCGACTGGGCACTCACAAATAATAATGAATTCCACACTATGCTTTTTTTAATGACCTTATCTTCGCAGGATAAGAGTACAGGTAATCATGAGCGGTTAAATTAACTTCGCCAATTTTACACGAAACTTTCTTGGTTTTAAATCGAATAATTAGCAAATACTAACATTAAAATACAACTTCTCAAACAGCGACACTGGGCAAAATCTTAATTTCATCTTTACAATAAGGTAGGCACTAGGTAATGAATGGATGTGTGTGTTAAGGGTAGTGTACCAGAAAGGTCACCTATGAATCATTCCACATAAGCGATACACTAGTACACACCGCTGCTTCTACCGTTTCTAAATACGATTCAAGAACGTTAAGGTGAAGTGGAACAGTTTGGCCACCCGATGTCTGGCAGGCGACCAAGGCGTCCTCCATCCCCTCACCCGGTTGAAGAGGAGGGCCCTTTGCAACCCTGTGCAAGGTCACCCCTAACCTTAAACATTTCCCCAGTACAGTATACGAATACAGTTCACCATACATGTTTTTCATATACAGTATACATCTACTACTAACATTAACGTTAAGAATCAATTATAAAATTAAGCATCATATTGACTCTGAAGTAATAATACAAAATAATAAGAAACTGATCCTTTCTACGAATAGCGCTTCATGTCACTTGAGGGTGTACACCTGACGGCCGATATGAGAGAGGTTTGGCGTCGTTGATCACGTGAGTGTCACCACCTACGACGCTACCAACCGCCACTGATGCCTAAGGGTGCCAGTGCCGGCGCGATGGGGCATATCTGGCACCCACAACACCTAACGCTGAGAGGGCCAACTGGGAAACAAACAAGTGAACAACCGCCGTTGGGAATTTAATATCGCTAATTATACTTATAGTTTTGTTCTAAAATAGGTTAGGAGCGTGTATACACACGTTTTATACTCTCTCTCTCTCTCTCTCTCTCTCTCTCTCTCTCTCTCTCTCTCTCTATATATATAAGGCGGAGAACGTCAATGGATATAGATTGTGACGAATACCGCATGTCTTTTTAACTACTGTATGCACGGTTGTAGATTTTTTTACTATTCTATTCTGTCTGTACTCTTCCTTGTATTTTTCTAATTGCATATTTACGTTATTATGCTTCGGTTTCCTTGTATTGTATCGAATTTTGCTCAGCACACACGCACATGTGGTTCGGTAGCTCAGTTACTAGATAACCTTCAGTTATACTCAATTGTCTTTGAAATAAAAAGAAAAAACGTGTATTCCACATCAGAAAATATATATATATATATATATATATATATATATATATATATATATATATATATATATATATATATATATATATATATATACACTGTATATGTTTGTGTGTGATAAAATCACCCCATACACGCTCAGTTCGACCTGTCAGTCGGAATCATTTATCATACCGATATTAACTTGCCCAGCAGTACCTCTTCATACTATGAGCACCACTCAAATATTAAAATTACAGGTGGTTCAAAATGAAACCCTAAGATTCATCACAGGTGAAAGATACCCCTTCACCAGGACCACAGCCGAGATACATAGAGACCTGAGAATAAAACCCATCAAC